>NC_058403.1:207477224-207521016 GCF_002201575.2 Neomonachus schauinslandi
AGCCCCTACCTCCCCCAGGTCTGGCCCCCTACCCTGACTCCCACTGGTGAGGTCAGCAGAACCGCCCCCAGGGTGAGGTCATAGGCAAATTTGACAGAACTGGCTCCTGCCAAGAGGCTGGGTCAGGGGGTCAGTGGGACAGTCTGCTGGAGGAAGGGGAGAGCAGGCAGGGGCTTTGGGCCCAGGGGAAGCCCCCACCCTCCCCTGCCCAAGCCATGTGGTTCCACTTAGCACTGGCCTGCTGTATGGGGTGGGGCTGGTAGGATGGCCTGGATCCGAATCTGGATCCTGGATCTGGTTGGGCCGGACCAGTTCCTTCCTTTCCTGGCATGAGAGGGATAGGGTCACAGGGAGGAGGTCAGGAGGTTATTAGAGAGAGGTGGTCGTAAGGAGGAGGTCAGAGAGGGTGATAAAATGGGGAGGTCACAGGTCAGATAGAGATGACTGGGATAGGCAGAGGGAGGAGGTCATGGGTGATGGTGATCAAGGAGGAGGTCAGAAGGAAGAAGTTAGGAGAGGTAGTGGAGAAAGGGAGCAGATCATGGGTGATGATGGTCAAGGAGGAGGAGTTCAGAGGAAGTGGTGGTCAAAGGAGGAGGTCAGAGGGAAGTGGTAGAGGAAAAACACACACACAAGGAGCCCCTCCTCTCCAAGCGGGTTTCCCCTGGCAGGGGGCTTCAGGCCGGGGAAGCAGCCCCAGGGAGTCAGTGCGGGGGAGTACGGAGAAGGGGACAGTCTGGCTCTGGGGCTCAGGCCAGGAAGCCTTGATTCATCCCAGAAGTAGGTCAGCTTTTTTTTCCTCACCAAAAAAACAAGGGGAGAAAAAAAAAAAACACAAAACAAAACAGGAGTCAACAGGCCGATGAAGCTGGAACAGCTGTGGGGTAGTGAGGTGGGTGCAGGTCCCAGGCCCGCTCCTTCTCCCTGACCCACAAACACAGCAGGAGGCCGAATTCCCCAAATCTGAGCTACTAACTTGGAGTCCTGGGTTTGTTTTAACTGACCTGCACCCTGGCTTCTCTCTACAGCAGGCCCTGTGGATGTGCTGAAGGCCCTGGGCGTGCAAGGGGGCCAGGCTGGGGTGCTTGAGGGGCCTGGCCTCTGCCCCCAGAGGGCCCCAGAGGGTGACCGGGCATTCAGGGTTGGCAAGGCCAGCACACTTGGCATCCCCACATGGGAGCTCTTTCCAGGTGAGTCAGTGCAGAAGGGGTAGGAGGGGGTCATTCTGGGAGCATGGGTCACTGCTAAACCATCTAAGCTGCCCCTTTCCCTCTGCCCCTTTAGACGGGCACTTCCCTGAGAACTTTTCCATGCTGATCACTCTGCGGGGCCAGCCAGCCAACCAGTCTGTCCTTCTATCCATTTATGATGAGGGTGGTACTCGGCAGCTGGGCCTGGCTCTGGGGCCAGCTCTGGGCCTCCTAGGTGACTCCTTCAGCCCCCTCCCCCAGCAAGTCAACCTCATGGATGGCAGGTGAGTATAGGGAAAGTTGGGGTCTAGAGAGAAGTGGGGTGAGAAGCACCCCCCACTGAGACTGTCCACTTGCAGGTGGCACCGTGTGGCAGTCAGTGTGGATGGCAGGATGGTGACTCTGGTGGCTGACTGTGAGCCTCAGCCCCCCACGCTGGGCCATGGGCCTCGATTCATTAGCACAGCTGGACTCACTGTGTTGGGGACCCAGGACCTCGGGGAGGAGACTTTTGAGGTAGGGGTTCAGGGATAGGGGAAACCGAGACAGAATGGGAGGGAGTTTTGTCCACAGCCTGAATGTGGAGAAGAGATAGGAAAAGGGAGTTGTCCAGCTTCAACCTTGTGCCAGGAAGCTGAGAAGAGGGAGCAGCATGCATCACTGTGCATCTTCATGGTGTGTGAGATTGTAGAGACACAAAACGATAATGCATGATGGCACATACTTGACTTGTGGTGGGAGAATAAGCTGGTGACACAGGACTCCACTGGTTGTTATGACGTGTAACCATGTGCAGGTGGTTGTGATGTTGGGTGCTGGCAAGGCATGGCATTGTGTGGCTGGTGACAGATGTGTTTTTGGTGTGGTGACTGTGCTGTGTGTGGTTGTGATATGTGTCCCCTCCAGTGGGCCAGGGACCACATCCATCTTGTTCCACTCCTTATCCCCAAAGCCTGGAAGGGCACCTGGCACGTTTTAGGTGTCACCATGTGCCTGAGAGCAAAGGAATAAATGTGCCTCCTGATGGGACAGATGTTGTGGGGTATGGTTTGTGGTTGTGATTTGGTGTGGCCATGAAAGAATCTTCCTCCTCTCAATTTTGAGGGGCATAGGGATTGCTGGGGCTGTGGTGGGGCCACCCCCTCCTTATACATAGGGTGCTCTGGGTTGAGGGAGCCTTGGTGCTTGCGATGGGGTGTCAGAGTCAGCCTGTAGCTCCCTTCCCTGACCCCCATTCTCTCCCCAGGGAGATATTCAGGAGTTGCTGATAAGCCCAGATCCTCAGGCTGCCTTCCAGGCCTGTGAGCGATACCTTCCCGGCTGTGACAACCTGGACCCTATAACCACAGGGGTGAGTGAGGGACTTGTCCTGAGGTCACAGGCTGAGTCATCTCTGGCTCCAGGTCTCAGGAATGAGTGAATTCTGACCCTTATCTGTGGGACAGAGTGACTCCTGCCCTCAAAAAGATCCTAGGCACGAGTGACCTTGACCGAGGTCATATAACTGAGTGATTCCTAGCCCCAGATCATATGATTGACCTTAGGTCACAGGGCTGAGTGAGCCCTGGCTTCAAAACAGGACCAATGGGCCATGTGCCAGCATGGTCCCAGATGACTGAGTAATGGGGCCTCCATTGAGGGGCTCTGGACCTAATGGGGGTCCTCTTCCCAGGTGCCCCAGGGTGAGCCAGAAACTCCTCCCCCTCGACGGAAGGGGAAGGGAAAAGGGAAGAAAAAAGGGCGAGGTCGTAAGGGGAAGGGGAGGAAGAAGAAGAACAAGGAAATTTGGACCCCAAGCCCACCTCCTGGCTCCCTGGAGAACCAGGTAAGGGATCTACGACCACTCACCTCTGCTCTTTGCCTGACCTCTGGTCTCTGATTCCCACTGATTGCTGGCGCCTCATCCAAGCTCTCTGCCTTTGGTCTCCAATCCCTGACCTTTGACTTTTCTCAGCTGACTGATAACTATGTGTGTGTGTGGGGGGGTGGGGAGCGGCTGGCACTGTCTTATGAGTTTTCCCATCTCTGCCCCCCAACATCCAGTTTTAGGGGCTGGAGGAAGGGGGCACACCCAGATGAGTACCTTATTATCAGAGGGTTCTTGATGAGGGCTACTAAGGATAGCCATTAGCTGGGGTGAATAATGGTTTCATTAGTTAGAGTGTCAGTTTGAGGTTGACTCGTTGGGGTCATTGGTGAGGGTTATTCATTGGGGGAGTCTAATTTGGGGGCATTCTTTGGCTTCCCTGAAAGAGATTGCTGGTTGGGGGGTCGCTATAAGGAGATATTGATTGAGGTCCATGTTTGGGAGGTTCCTAGGTGGAGATCATTGTTGGAAGTCATGATAGAGACCACTGTTGGTGTTACTGGTATCACTGGTTTAGGGTTAATGGTGAGAGGTCATTGCTGGGGATCATCAGTTGGGAAGGTAGGTCATCAGTGGGGGACCACTGATTAAAAGGCATTAGTGGGGTCACCAACTGGAATCACCAGTTGAAGGAATGACTTTCAAGGGGTCATGGGTGAGATCATTGGTTTGGGAATCCCTGATAGGTTATTAGTTGGGAAGTCATTGATGGGTCATTGGTTAGTGAAATTACTGTTTGGGGGTCATTGGTTGGGGAGCAATAGTTGGGCTCACTCATGGGTGTTCATTGTTAGAGGATCACTGGTTAGGGGAATAATTGATTAAGGGGTCACTGGTGGGGCTTATTAGTTGAGGGGCCACTAGCTAGTGCTTATTGTGGAGGAGGTCACTGATTGGGGTCATTAGTTGGGGAGGTCACTGGATGGGAGAATAACTGGTTGGAGCCATTGCCTGGGGGACCACTGATGGGTCACTGGTTATGGGGATAACTGCTGTGAGGCCAATGATGTGAGTTATTAGTGGAGGGGTCATTGGTTAAGTCCCTTAGTAGGGATCATTAGTCAGGGGTTATTGATGGGGGTCATTAATTGGAGTTACTGGAGTTAATGGGTCGTAGGAATAACTGGAGGCCATTAATAGGGGATCATTAGCTGGGGGGTCACTGGATAGGCAGTGTGGGCCATTGGCCGAGGTCCCTGCTTGGGGGAGAGTCACTGGTTGCACTACATCTGTTCTCAGCATCAGTGGAGATAAAGAAAAGATCACTCAGACCCAGAAAAAGAACGCTTCTCCAACCCCTTCCTCAGCCCCAGCCTCTCACCTGGGCCTCTACCACCGTCTTTGTGCCCTTGACCAAATTCCTCTGCAGCTCTCCAAGCCTCTCTGTGGCCTGGCTGGCTGACCACTGAGCTCTGCCTTGGGAGAGGACACATAGGATTGGCTTCCAGGAGTCTGGCCCTGAGTACTGGACCTTGACTCTGATCACTGGGCTCTGGAGCCAGTCCCACTCTGCCTTCCAGGTCTCCCAGACCTGGCCCAGCTTTGCTCCTCCTCCACATAGGAGGCCTCCCCCTGCTGGCTGTTCTGATCTAGTCAGCACACATTTGCCTCCACTGGCTAGCCCCCTACCTAACTCCCCTCTGGTGTTTTTTGGGAATCCTCCTTTGTTACCCTCCCCAGACTAGGCACTCCTGGGGGGCAGAGCCTATCTCCTCTTTTAGTCTTTATTGGACTGACCCCAGACCTGATACTCCTGTCCCTGTTGCAGACCTCCACCGACATCCCCAAAACAGAGACACCAGCTTCAACTCTGTCTCCGACTCCCACACCTTTGGTCATTACCACCACTGTGACCACCAGCCACAATGTCACCATGCTAGAGGTCAGTGGGAAGTGGATGGGGCTGGAAAGGAAAGTCCTGGGGCAGTGGTGGTGGCAGACAATGAGGAGGCCCAGGGGCAAACTTTGGTCTGTCCCAATGTCCTCAGGGGGGCCTGGACCCTGACAATGGAACCGAACTAAGGACCCTGGAGACTAAGTTAGCCAAAGAGGACAAAGAAGGAGGTGGCCCCACCATGGGCCCTGACTTCTGGGCAGCAGAACTGCCATCGCAGACTCAGTTCCAGATCTTTCCTGTGAGTCTGAGGATTTGGGTTGTGGGGGGATGGGGGTGGCAGGGACTCCTGCCTGGAGCCGTATACCACATTTTCTCTTTTGCCTTCTTTTTATCTTGCCTAGAATGCCTTCCCACCACCCCACTTTAGTCAACAAATATTAGCAGGATTCTAATGTGACAGGAACTGTGCTAATGGATGGCTCTGTGGGTAGGATGGTGTGTTTGGCTTTTAGTCCAAGCATGATGAGAAGCCACTTGGAATGGAGCATGATCTGATTTGGAACTTTAAAAGCTCCTTCTGGCTGCTGAACAGCATATGGACTGTAGGGGGAGACAGAGAGGCAGCAGGGAAACCAGTAGTCCGTGTGACAACAGCCTGGTGACCTAGATGAGGGTTGTGGCAGTGGGGATAGAGAGAAGTGGACAGATTTGGACCATGCTCCATTTTGGTCTTGCTACTGGAGATGGAGAAAGATGCAAGGATGGCTTGGTAGATGCATGGTGACACCTTTGAGTAAAATGGGGAAGCCTAAAGGAAGAGCAGGTGGGAAGTCTCAAGGATCTCATTTTGGATGTGCTAAATTGGCAACCCCTGCTTGGCATCCAAATGGAGATGTCAAGTGGGTGATTGGTTAGAAGATTCTGGAGTTCTAGGGACATGGTCTAAGCTGGAGATAAAGACTTGGAAATCAACAGCAGAGTGATGCTGCCTTTAGCCAAGGGGTTGGATAAGATTGCTTAGGAAAATAGTGCAGACAGGGAAGGAGCCCAGGTTCTAGCCTTGGTGTTGGACAGGAGAGGAGGCGAATAATCATAGCCAACTTACCCTGAGTGCTTGTCATGTACTAACCATTGTTTTAATTTATTCTTCTTCCCATGGCGTATATACAATTATCATTCACCTACTGATTCTGCGGTGAGGCCATAGGAGTTGAATAAATTGCTCCCCATCACTGAACTAGTGAACTAGCTAGTTGAATATTCAGCTAGGAGTTGAATAAATTGCTCCCCATCACTGAACTAGTGAGAGGCAGCTCCAGGATTAGGACCCTACAGCATGCTCCAAAGTCCACACTCTCCTCCTTGACCATGGCCAGGACTCACATCTCTTTTCTCTTCATCCGCCTGCCCCAGGGTGCTGGAGAGAAGGGGGCAAAAGGAGAACCAGCAGTGATTGAACAGGTGAGGGATTTGGGACTAGGAGGAGATGGAGGGGTCTGGGCTAGGATGGGGGTCACACTCATTTCTCCCTCAGGGACAGCAGTTTGAGGGACCTCCAGGAGCCCCAGGACCTCGAGTGAGTCATGGCTGCATCCCCCCCCTTTCTCTTCTAGTTGGGGTGTTTGAGTCCCTGTGGTGGGGGTTGGGGAATAATGTTGCTGTATCATTAAAAGATTATTGCATGTTTGAAGCTTATAGGATGAGTCAAAATAGGGGTCGGGATGTAAAGTGGGGGGTGGAGTTGATGTGGGTCAGTATAGTATTGAGGGGCCAGGGATGGCTCAGTGTTGGGTAAGGAGGTGTGCATGGGGTCAGGGTCAGTGGTGGGTTAGAAGTTGGCTTGGCTCAAGCTTTGCACTTCTTATGATTTTTGTTCCTCTGTCCCCAACAGGGGGTGGTTGGCCCCTCAGGTCCTCCTGGCCCCCCAGGATTCCCTGGAGACCCTGGTCTACCGGTAAGAAATTCCTTCTGGGTTATATCCTGGGGGAGTGAGGTTTCAGGCTGTGAAGCTGAAATTGGGAACTTGTATGTCTGAACATGGACCTGAGAGGCAGGCACTGAGGGCATCATGTTGAAGCTGGCATTGACCTCACTTGCTCATCTCTCTCCCCATCTGTGAATTGTTACCCCTCTTCTTTCTCTGGGGGCCTTCCCCTGCTTTTCTCTTCCATTTGTCTCTATCCCTGAGTGTCTTTCATCTCTGTCTTTTTCCCTATGTCTCTGTCTCTCCCCTGCCTCCATCCCTCTGTCTCCCCATCTTTCTCTCCTCTCCCTGTCTTTGTCTTTCTCTGCCTCTTTCTCTCCATCTCACTACCTCTGTCTTCTCTGTCTCTCCATCCCTGCCACTTTTTATGACTCTCCCTCCCTCTGTTTTTCTCTTGCCTACTCTCTTTCTTGCTCTCCCTGCCTCCATCTTTCTCTGTCTCTCTCCCCTCTCCCCCTCCACCTCTCTCATCTCTCTGTCTGTCCATCTCTCTGCCTCCATCCACCTCTGTCTCTCCCTCTCTCAGGGTCCTGCTGGCCTCCCAGGAATCCCTGGCATTGATGGGATCCGGGGTCTACCAGGCACTGTGATCATGATGCCGGTAAGAGGGAGATAGGGTGGCACATCCTTGGGGGTTTAGTCCTGACCCAGGAGGGGGCCTCTCCTTGGGCTCCCCTCATGACTAGCTGCCCCCTAGTTCCAGTTTGTAAGCAGCTCCCTCAAAGGACCCCCAGTCTCCTTCCAGCAAGCCCAGGCTCAGGCAGTACTGCAACAGGCTCAGGTGAGTAGAGGGTAATCAGGGACCAACAGGGGGTAATGGGAGGACATTGAGAGAGTGACAGAGGTGGGGGATAATGAAGGCTAGTCAGGAGGCAGGTGGATATTTGTCTCCTGAAGATGCCTTTTGGGAGGGTGTTGGGGTTTTTGCGAGACCTGAAGTTCTGTTCCCCTCCATCTTTCCAGCTGTCTATGAAAGGTCCCCCTGGCCCAGTAGGGCTCACTGGGCGCCCAGGCCCTGTGGTGAGTAAGGAGTCTGGATGGAGGAGGGGGGATACCTCAGTGGAGGGGGGATCCTCCCTCTAACTCCATTACCTCATCTCTCTTCCTCCAAGGGTCTCCCTGGGTATCCGGGTCAGAAAGGAGAGATGGGAGAAATGGGGCCACAGGTGAGATTGGTGGGGATGGGGACAGGATTGGTTGGGAAGGGTCTTCTCCCAGAGCCACAGGATAAAGTGCTATTTGAGGACAATGACGAAGGGGCTAAGGATACCTTTGCAATTACTGCCCTTCCTAGATGATGATTTAAAATAAGTCGTTCCTCCTTCTTATTCTCCTTTTTTTTTTTTTTCTCTTCTAGGGTCCCCGAGGCCTTCAGGGACCTCTTGGGCCCCCTGGCCGGGAGGGAAAGATGGTGAGTAACTTGTAGGTCTTTAGGTCATCCCTCATCCATCCCTCAACACCCAACATGAGCCTTGGCTCCATGCCCCCAGGATCTGCTGGTGTCATTGGTGGGATAAGGGCACTGAGGACAGAGAATGGCAGCTCTACTGAGTGTGTCACAAAGGTATCTGGCCAGGTCACAGAGTCAAGGAGGACTTTCTGGACGGAATGATGCTTGAACTGAGATCTGAGGTATAACCAGGTAAACAGGAGAGGTAGGGTATTCTAAGTAGAGGGAACAGCACGTGCAGAAGAAAAGACTGGTGCACTGAGGGAGATGATGAACAAGATAATTCCAGACAGTTTTAAATGCAACGAGGAACACAGAGCTAGACATTTAATGGAGATTTTAGTTTTTATGATGGTCGTGACATGGACTAGAACAAAGGGCCTAGAGATAAAGAATAATGGACAGCTTTGAGATGTATTTGGGAGGTTAAACTGGTATGCAGAGAATCCCCCAGGATTCTGCATGAGGAAAGTACTCAACAAATAGTAATAGGTATCTTGACGCTGTCACCTCCCTGATAGGGCCGCTCTGGAGCAGATGGGGCTCGGGGCCTCCCAGGAGACACAGGACCTAAGGTGGGTGATAAGGTCAGGATTGGGACTTGGAGGGACCATCAGGTCAAGGACTCAGGGCTCAGGTGGTGTCTCTTTGTGCAGGGTGATCGGGGTTTTGATGGCTTGCCAGGGCTACCTGGAGAGAAAGGGCAAAGGGTGAGTGTATGAGGCCCCTCCCCCATAGCAAGCTTCCTGATATTCATGGCACCCTCTCCACCCCCAGTACTGGAGCCTCCATCCCTGTGTGTGAGCTCTGATCCCTTGTGCCTCATTTCCTTTCCTGTGCGGCTGGTCTCTATCCCCACATTTCCACTCTGAACTCCCCTCTATTCCCAACTCCAGGGTGACTTTGGCCATGTGGGGCAACCTGGTCCCCCAGGAGAGGATGGTAAGAAGGTAAGTTTGGAAGAGAGAGAATGGTCTAGAAGTTAGAAAGCCAGAATGAGAGAGCAATAGAGTATTCAGGGGACAGGATGAGAGGCGAGGGTCAGGAGCCTCGGTGGGGCTCCAAAAGATAGATTGAGAGCTGGGGGCTAGTACCAGAGTTAGTAGGTGAGACTCAGGATTGCAGGCCCAGGATTGGGGTCAGGGGCCTGGACTGAATCACATGTGCTCAGTCTGTTGGTTACTGCCTCAAGCTCTGACTCTCGGATCCTCTGGAAGAGTCTGCCCAGATGAGGGAAGGTGGTTTTCTGAGTGTTTTTCCTCCTCCCCCGTCACCAAGTGATGAACGCTTTCCCACAGGGAGCCGAAGGACCTCCGGGGCCCACTGGCCAGGCTGGGGAGCCAGTGAGTATTAGGGACCTCTGGATCCTTTGCTCCTGGCACAGGGGAGGGAGTCATGATTCATGGGGCCTCAGAGCAGCGATGCTGGAATAATGCTCCTACCTCCTTGCAGGGCCCCCGAGGACTGATCGGCCCTAGAGGCTCTCCTGGTTCCCTGGGACGGCCGGTGAGAATGTCACTTTCTGTCCACATCCCTGCTTGTCCTTTTCCCACCTCTGTCCCCTCTGCATGTCCATTTCTGTTACCTGGTTTCTCTGCCCACTCATCTTTCCACCTGTGCCTCTCAGTGTCTCAGACTCAGGCTCCTGTGTGGTATCTGCCCGGGTCTCACACCCTCTCCTCCCCCCAGGGTGTAGTTGGAATTGATGGTGCTCCAGGAGCCAAAGGAAATGTGGTACGTGTTCTGCCTTCTGTCCCCTAATGCTTTCTGATGTCCTGATTCCGTGATCATCCATCCATATCCCTGTCCACTCCCATGACTCCTATTTCAACTTCACTGACACTTCAACACCATGATCCCTTTCAGCTTCACAGCACCCCCACTTTCTCCCCAGGGTCCTCCAGGAGAACCAGGCCCTCCAGGACAGCAGGGAAACCCCGGGTCCCAGGTTTGAGCTATCATTTTCAATAATTGGGGGGCGATAGTAGTCAGCCAAGGTCATAGACAACTCCCAGCCTTTCCACTTCCCAGCTCACTACCCATTTCTCATGCCTTTCTTCACCCCTTTTTTTAAAGAGAGAGAGAGCAAGCAGAGAAGGGGCAGAGGAAGAGAGAGAGAAAAAAAAAATCTTAAGTAGGCTCCATGCTCAGCGTGGAGCCTGATGTGGGACTCAATCCCACAACCCTGAGAGCATGACCTGAGCTGAAATCAAGAGTCGGTTGCCTAGCCAACTGAGCCAGCCAGGCGCCCCACCTTTACCTTCTTTTTTATGTTTCCAGGGACTCCCTGGCCCTCAGGGACCCATTGGCACTCCTGGGGAGAAGGTAAGTGACAGCCCCACCTACCACCACCCTCTCCCGTCTTCTTCCTTCAGCTCTATCTGCAGGAAAAGCTTCCCACCAGGATCCTTTTATTAGCCCTGGGTAATGATAAATTGCAACATTCCTTAAACAAGCCCAGAGTTTAAAAAAATATCATTGTTAGGGAAGGGTTGGTTGGGAGAAACACAAATCCACCAAAGCTAGATCACATATTATCTGGATTTAGGGGAACCCACAGTTGCCAGTCATTGCAAATATTAGCAAGACCCATGGGCCAGGAAAGCCCTTTCTCTGGGGCCCTGTGGTGTCATCTTTATTCCTGTGCACATCTGTTCTATCTCCCCCAGCAAACAGGCTTCTTGCTGCACATATCTTAGTCTGTCTTCACCCCCAAGTTCCATTTCTACACGGTTTTGTGCTGCTTTAATCACAATTTCAGCCCCTAGCTCCTCTTGACCTTATAGTTTCTTTACCCAAATCCATCTGATTATAGTTTCTATGAAGTGAGGTGTCGCTTACCTCAAAATTTCAGAAGAAAATCTGATTGGCTTAGTTGGTCTAAGGTGCCCACTTCTGGACCTATCCACTATTTGTAGAACATAGGGGGTCACCTCATGCCTGCCTGGGCCCACCTCTCATCAGATGAAGACAGAGGCACTTCTGAAGAAAAGGATGTGGCTGGGGAGTTCCCCCCCAGCACTGTTTTTACCTCCCTTGTCTCAACTCTCCCAGAGATGGAGGATTTCTGGGGCTCAGAGAGGGAAGGAGGCTTGCCCAGGATCACACAGCAAGTCTGGGCAAAGCTAGGGAGAGATTTCCTAGCCTGTGGGATATGCTTGTTCTGTGACCTTGAGTAGCTGCAGGTCTGAGTAAGGCTGTTCCTGGTGGGATGCCAGACTCCGAGACCCATCTGTCTCCCCCTACTGTTCATCTTCTTTCAGGGTCCCCCTGGAAACCCAGGAATTCCAGGCATTCCAGGATCTGATGGCCCTCTGGTGAGAACTGGGTTCGGGCAAAAGGAGGAAGGAGAAGGGGGAGGCTTGGGAATTTGGATGGCAAATCTTGGTCTCTGACAACTCCTTTCCCCAGGGTCACCCAGGCCATGAGGGCCCCACGGGAGAGAAAGGGGCCCAGGTGAGTGCCCTCAGGAGAGACTGGGTTGGGGATGAGGGTTGATAGGCAGGGCTCATGAGGAGAGAGATGAGGGCACTGGGAACACAGTGGGGGTAGGGGTAGAAGAGGATGGCACTGATCTTATCTCCATCTCAGGGTCCACAAGGGTCAGCAGGACCCCCGGGCTATCCTGGACCTCGGGGTGTGAAGGTACGTGATACTTGGGGCCTGCAAGTAGGGATGAGTCATTGACATTGGCTCCGGGGAACCAGGTTCATAAGAAACGTGTGCATGTGTGGTGAGAGGTATCAGTCAGCTAGGAGAGGTGTGGTGGGAGTGGGGTTTCAATCTGAGTGACCATACGTAGAAGTGTGTGCGTTACTTGGAGCTGAACAGCCAAAGGGAAGTAGTGTAGTTGTTGCCTTGTAGTTGAGAATAGTTAGGTCCATCAGAGGCTGGACCCATTTCACTATAAACACGGTCCAGGTCAGCACACCGTAGTGAAGCAGACAGTTGGGTTTTTTTCGTTTTTTTTTGTTTTAAAGATTTTATTTATTTATTTGACAGAGACACAGCGAGAGAGGGAACACAAGCAGGGGGAGTGGGAGAGAGAGAGAAGCAGGCTTCCCGCGGAGCAGGGAGCCCGATGCGGGGCTCCATCCCAGGACCCTGGGATCATGACCTGAGCTGAAGGCAGACGCTTAATGACTGAGCCACCCAGGTGCCCCAGACAGTTGGGTTTTAACTCAAGCCCAGAGCCATGTGATCCTCAAGCACAAAAATGCTGGGATCAGCCAAGAGCTATACTGTTGACCAAGGGCAGAGGCATTGGAATTCACATCTAATACGAGTCCAGTTACACTGTAGCCAAGAATGGTACCTGTGGTCTAAGAACAGAGTTTGGTGGTAGCCAAGAAGCAACTCACCACATTTTTGCATTGTAGGCAAGCTCAGTTATACTATAACCAAGGAGGGGGCTATATTGTAGTCAGCCACAGAGTCCTATGGGTGGCCAAACTCAGAGTTACATTGTAACCAGGCACAGTTATATATAGTTGAAGCCTATGTTGTAACTGAGTCTAATTACACTGTGGCCCGGGTCAGAGAATCATGGTAGCCTAAGCTTTGTTACATTGTGGTCAAGTGAATACCCTTGTGGTTGGAGATAGTCATGCTATTGTCAAAACAGTTATATTGTATTTAAGTACAACTTCATTATAGTCATTGAGGTCAGTTACATTGTGTCTCTCTGTGGCTGGAGACAGTCATGCTATTCTCAAAACATGGTTATGTTGTATCCAAGTGCAATTTCATTATAATCTCTGAGCTCGGTTACATGTGTCTCTCTGTGGCTGGAGACAATCATGCTATTGTCAAAACACAGTTATGTTGTATCCAAGTGCAATTTCATTACAGTCTCTGAACTCAGTCACATTGTAGCCAAGTGCAGTTTTCATTGCAACCCAAGGCCAGGGTTTGGGCACCTGGGCTTGAACTGAGCAGCCTTGCTGTAGCTAAGTACAGACTCGCCTTGTTGCCAGGCACAGAGTCGCATTGTAGCCAGCACAATGGGGAACATTCCTTTGCCTTTAGAATGAGACTGGGGCCTGGAATGTTCATCCTCTTTCTCCTGCCAGAAGGAACTGTGGACACAGTGTCCCCGGGAGACTGGAATCAATTACTCGGAAATTTGGCCTTCCCTGCACACCCCCACACAGATGACCCTGGGAGGTTGCCAGTGGGAAGAGGGGTGGAGAGGCAGCCTCTTGCACACCACACTAGCAGCGTTGGAGAAAGGTCATTTCCTCTAAGGCTGCCCCCTTCCACTCCTGTCCGTATCCTTTTGGGACTGTCCTGACTGTTTTGGGGCAGGGGACTGAGTTGGAGGGCCCTTTGTAAGCAGGGAAGGGACTTGAGATCTTTTTTATTTTTCAGGGTACCTCTGGCAACCGGGGTCTCCAGGGGGAGAAAGGAGAGAAGGTGAGAAGAGAGGGGGGTCCTGGTTGGGGGGGAGCCCTAATAATGGGACTCTGGTTGTATCCCTTCCCTGAAGCCCTGACCTCTGACCTCTACACTCTCTCCCACCTAGGGAGAGGATGGCTTCCCGGGCTTCAAGGGCGATGGGGGGCTCAAAGGAGATCGGGTAAGATGACTTCCAGATGAGGGATCTAGTGGTTCTGGGGCACTTGGGGAAGACAGTGAAGGGGGGAGGGTGCTGGGGCTCAGATAGGGGGCTGGAGGGAGCAGGAGTGACTCAGGGTCTGATACCTCCTTTCTATTCCAGGGGCTCCCCGGCCCCCCCGGCCCCCGGGGAGAGGATGGTCCGGAAGGGCTGAAGGGGCAGGAGGGGCTGGCTGGCGAGGAGGGTCCCCCAGGCTCCGCTGGGGAGAAGGTGAATGGACCTTGGTCACCCTCTCCAGTCTACTCTATGGCTTCCCATCCTGCAGCCAAGATGTTCCCTGGCCCTTTGCCTTCTGCCCTTGCCTCTTTTATCTCCAACCTCAGGAGGCTGCTACCACACTTACCATCTCTAATTCCTTAACTCAGTAATACAGAGCAATTTCATGCACAGCATCTGATTTTTATCCCCCAAACCACTACAGGCGATAGGAATTTTTATCCCCATTTTGCAGACAAGGAAGCTGAGATAGAACAGAATAGAATAGAATGAGTTGCCCAAAGATATGCCCCTAGCAGGCAGGAGCCAAGACTTGAACTCCCTGAATCTCACCCTGTTGCCCCTGTCACCATGCTCCAGCCATCCTGCCCTTTCTTTTCTGACCTTCAGGTTGCAATTTCTGACATTTGTCCCATAATTTCTCTGTAGGGTAAGCTTGGGGTGCCAGGTCTCCCGGGTTACCCAGGACGTCCAGGCCCTAAGGTAAGAAGCTAAGGGGTAGGGGGTGGGCAAGGACAGCATTCAGAAATTGATTAACATCTGGAGGGCCAGGATGTGGTCTAGGGGAGTGAGCTGTCCACCCCCTGGGTCACTAAGGGACAGCATAAGCTGTGAGCTTTGGTATCAGACTTGGGTTCAAATACCCACTCCTTACCTGCTAAGTGACCTTGGACAAGTCTCTTGAGTCCACTTGCTTCATTGTAAAATGGAGATACCAGTAGTCTTTATCTCATCCATTTGATTATAATAGCATTGATAATTTTGATAATAAAACTATACGATCCTTCTTATTTGATGTGATTAGGGTTGGTTGAAACAAAGCCAGTAAGGAGGAGAATCACACACACACAAAAAATCCATGTCTTACATATATTGAATTATAACTTACAATAAAATGTACTTATATAAAAATGTACATTTGTTTGCCAATTTTTTGATGGATGAGGCTGCTGATTAGACATGTCTTTCTGCCTAAACCACACCCACATTACATCACTGAAGATTTATAGTTTGGGTTTATATAAAGTGGAGCAGAAACTTAGACACTTGGGAAGAAGTCCAAGTGCAGAATCCTTCCAGAGTTCCACACTTTTGTCATCTCCATCTGGCAGTTATCTTGTGCATATGCCTCATTTGACGTGACTTTTTTTAGTGACTTCCCTTTTTATTGAGTCTTTTCCATTTAACTTAGATTTGGTAGACATCTTTCTTTTCCTTTCTGCATTCCATCAGTTATTGTAAACTTTCATTAAGTCACATGACTCCAATAGCAAGCACAACTGACATAAACAGACTTGGGAATAAACTCAAGGCACCATACCTAAGAATAGAACTCAACCGATTGGAGCAGGAGTTCATGGGATTTAGAGCAAAGCCTCTTGGACAAGACCAGTCTGTGTGTTTTGGGCAGCGAGTAATACATGACAGAAGGCATGGTGTGTTGGTTAAGTTGAGGTTGGTGTCTTAGCTGTTATAAAAAAATACTTTAGACAGGGTGGCCTAGACAACAGAAATTTATTTCTCACTGTTTTTGATGCTGGAAGTCTGAGATCAGAGTGCTAGCATGGTTGGATTCTGGTAAGGACTCTCTGGTTTGCAGACAGCTGTGTCCTCTCTGTATCCTCACGTGGGGAGCTGGGGGGAGAGGGGGACAGAGAGAGAGAGAGACAGGGAGAGAGAGGCAGGGACAGGGAGGGAAGGAGAGAGAGATCTAGTCTCCTTTTCTTATAAAGACACTGATCCCCTTTGTGAGGGCTCCAACATTATGACCTACTTACCTCCCAAAGGTTCCACCTCCAAATACCGTTCTTTTTTTTTTTTTTTTTTTTTAAGATTTTAAAATGTTTATTTATTTGACAGAGAGAGAGAGAGAGCACAAGCAGGGGGAGCGGCAGGCAGAAGGAGAGGGAGAAGTGGACTCCCCACTCAGCAAGGCACCCGATGTGGGGCTCGATCCCAGGACCCTGGGATCATGACCTGAGCCGAAGGCAGTTGCTTAACCAACTGAACCACCCAGGCACCCCTCCAAATACCATTCTTCAACACAGGGCTTCAGCACATGAACTTGAGGGGACACAAACATTCGGTCCATAGCAGTCAGTAATAATCAGCCTGAATAATGACGGCTAACATGTCATAAGCTCTTACTATGTGTCACACACCATGTAAAATACTTTCTATACCTTATCCTATTTGATCCTCCCCAAAACCTTGTGAGGGAGGTATTGTTGGTATTCCCAGGCTACAAATAAGGAGACCGATGCTCAGAGAGGGTAAGCCATTTGACCAGGGCCACACAGCAGTCTAGTGGTAGGTCTGGGATTCAAAACGTGGTGAGGGGTGGGAGGGGCTAGAAGAGCCTGTGATGTCCTCCCCTGGATGGAGGGAGGATGCCTCCGAGATGGGCAGGACAGCATGGACTGGAGTCAGTTAGTTAACAAATATCAAGTAAGCTCCGACTTTGTACCAGGTTGAGGAGACTAAGACCAGAGTAACATGTCCTAGCAGAGAAAACATACAATGAATAAGTAAGCAAAGGAACAAGGTCATTTCAGTATAAATATATTGGGAAAACAAAATAGGACAATGTGATAGAGGGAGGGTGACTTGGAGGATGTGGTGGTCAGGATGGTGGCAGAAGACTTCTCTAAGGAGTTGACATCTAAGTGAGATCCAAAGGATGAGGGATAGCTGCCTCTGTGGGGGCCTGAGAGAAGAGATGTTTAGGCAAAGGAAGCAGCCAGTGCAAAGGCCCTGAGGCAGGAGTGAACCAGTGTGCCTGAGTAGCATGGAGGGGCCAGTGTGGCTGGAGTGGAGTGAGCAAGGGTGGGGGAAGAGGAGGGCAGAGGGCTACCTTGGAGGAGGATGGGGCTGGAGGGACCAAAGAAGCTTCTGGAAAGGATGGAGTGGCTGAAGGGTGAGGGGTCAGCTTTGCTCCCCACCTACTCCTCACCCCAGTCTTCTCTCTCTGATTCTCTCAACTCAGGGGTCTACTGGCTTTCCCGGGCCCCTGGGGCCATTAGGAGAAAAAGGGAAGCGGGTGAGTCGTGATCCCGGGGTCCGGGGAGAGGGTAGGGCTTGTCTGGGGGAACATGTGTGGCTCTGCAGGACAGTGGGGAGGCCCCTGTGTGGCTGTATCCAAGCCCGGAAACACTTGTCTGCACACATATCCCCAGACGCAGCGCAGGGCCCATGTAGGTGACCCCACCGGGCATTCCTGAATGTGTGTGCCAGTGTGCATGGGCCTCTCAGTGTGGGTCGGATGGGGTCTGGGTGCTGCAACGTGTGGGCCTGTGGTAAGCAAGGACCCAGGCCTGCGTGCACGTGTGTGACTGTGGATGTAAGTGTGTGTGCGAAAGGGTATGGATATGCACACACGTGCACATCTGTGTACACCGAGTGTGTACACGAGCATGCTGTGTGTGCACTGTCGCTGTGTCAGTGGGCATGGAGTGCACACATGTGAGTCTGTGTGTACTGCTGTGCTTATAAGGACCGCGTCCTCCTGTGAATCCATGCGTGCACGTGTTTACATTGAGTGTGCATGTGTGCAAGGGACAGATTGCACGAGGAGCTCCAGGTGTCAACCCGAGGCTGCGGGTCACCCAACGTGTGCTGCTATGGCATGCAGTCTGGGAGAAGTGGGTGTCCTTCTGGGCTTGTGTTTGGACCCTGTAGGTGCAATCACAGGTGTAACTGGGTGTCTGTGATCTTTGCACAGTGAGAGAGAGAGAGAGAGAGAGAGAGAGAAAGGCTTGTGAATAAACGTGCAGCAGACCTCTTTCTGGGTCTGTGCCTGGATGCATCTGTGTGCGTCAGGTCTTTGCATCATAACTTTCTTCTGCTTCCCCCTCACCTGATTTATTTTCCAGGGGAAGGCGGGGCAGCCAGGCCTGGAAGGAGAGCGGGGACCACCAGTAAGAAAGATGGCTCCCCCATTCTGCCGGGCCTGGGGGGGGCAGGGCTGGAAGGAGGGGCTGCGGGAGGAGAGGCAGTGGGGAGGTCGTACGTGGGCAGGGCAGCGGGTTTGGGTTACGTCGGTGTCCCTGGTAGGGCAAGGAGGAGTCACAGAGGGAGGGGGCCCAGAGGACTCGGGCTCATCTCCTAGGCTTCCCCCACCTCTTGCTTCTAATCTTTGCTTCTTTTCTACTCAGGGCTCCCGCGGAGAGAGGGGGCAGCCTGGTGCCACCGGGCAACCAGGCCCCAAGGTATGGGCTGGGCAGGTGATCAGGCCCCCATGCGGGCCCCCTGGCCCAGGCTCCTCAAGGCCCTCTAGGAAGCCCTCCCAGTTGGGTTTGTCCTGCAGCCTGAATCTTATCCATTGTGTCCTAGGGCGATGTGGGCCAGGATGGGGCCGCTGGGATCCCTGGAGAAAAGGTGAGCATGTGTCACGTCCAGATGGGAGACAAACCCAGGAGGGAGGGAGGCAGTATGACGCGGTGGAAGGAACCCAGCCTCTAAAGTCCCAGCTCTGCCACTTGACTGCTGTGTGACCCTGGGCAAGTCACTCGACCTCTCTGGGCCTCGTTTTCCCCCTCTATGAGCTGGGAATACCACAGTCCCCACCGCAAAGGGCTGCAGTGGCACAGGACATGACTGACTGCGTGTCGCGCATCTGGCCCCATGCCCAGTGGGCAGAAAGTGTCAGTAGGCTTGTCCTTATGTGGGGCTCAGGGGGCCAGGCCAGAGGGATGAGGCCATGGTTTCTGGTTCCATTTCAGGGCCTCCCAGGTCTGCAAGGCCCTCCTGGATTTTCTGGGCCAAAGGGTCCCCCTGTAAGTGAGTGCACCCTAATTGGGGGTGGCCTGGAGGGAGCCAGGGAGTGGGGAGACTCCTTAGTCATGCCTCGTCTCTCTCCTACCTTGTCCCCCAGGGCCCCCAGGGGAAAGATGGACGTCCTGGGCACCCTGGTCAGAGAGGAGAATTGGTGAGTGGCCTCTGGACTTCTGAGCCCTGGCCTCATTAGGCTCTCTAGTTCTTCCTCCTGTGTGACACCCCTTTTAATTTCCCCCCAGGGCTTCCAAGGTCAGACAGGCCCACCTGGACCAGCTGGTGTCGTGGGTCCTCAGGTCAGAACGGACCCCACAGGTCTTCCCAGTTTTGCACCAGTTGGGAGATAGGTGGGGGGAAGCGCATCTCAGACAGCCCCCCCCCCCAATGCTGGACCACCTCCATTCAAGATAAGCTTCCTTCCTCTTCAGGGAAAGACAGGAGAAGCTGGACCTCTGGGTGAGAGGGGCCCCCCAGGCCCTCCTGGACCTCCCGGTGAACAAGGTCTTCCGGGCCTGGAAGGCAGAGAGGGTGTCAAGGTGAGACCCTGCCCCCTAGGAAATCTCAAAGTTTCCTCAATGGTCCCGTGCCACCCCAGGCCTCAGAATCAACCCCATGGGGGAGGGGGCCCAGATTCACAGACTAGGAGGAAACACCCCTTCTCTGGAGCCTGACCTTCCTCCTCTGCACTCCTACAGGGGGACCTGGGACCACCAGGACCCCTTGGGAAGGAAGGACCACCTGGACCCAGGGGCTTCCCCGGCCCCCAAGGAACCCCTGGGGACCCAGTGAGTATCCTTTGGAGCCCCCTCCCCCCCACAAATGTACCTGGTTGGGCTGTGAAGCGGAGGAGGAGGGGGGCTCTGGGGAGGAACATGGTGGTGGCATCCTGGGGACAACCGTGGAAGTAAAGCAGGGACCTGGAGGAGATAGACCCCTGACCCTCAGTGCCTAGGACGAGGCGGGAACTGTGAGCCTCCAGAAGACAGGACCTGAGCACACCCTTGGGCGTCTCTTGACTGAATCATCTCCTCCTTCAGGGACCTATTGGTTTAAAGGGTGACAAAGGCCCCCTGGGCCCCGTTGGAGCCAACGTAAGTGTAACCCCATCTGCTGGGTGGGGGGCAGGGTGGAAGGGCCTTGGGGCATCTGGGAAGCTGGGCATTGCCATGATTAAGTCCACTCTTTTGGGTGTCAAACAGGCCTGGGTCACACCCATGACCTCAGTTTTCTCACCTGTAACATGGCCCCATCCGTGAGATGATCCGTCCCACACTTACTGCATGCCAGACATCAACATATAAAAATCTCCTTTCTCCTGGAGCTTATATTCTAGTTGAGGAGATAAGGAATCAGTGGTGATGAATAGCACAGAGAAGGGGGAGTAGGAAGAGAGGCGTTGAAATGAGCTCGTCAAGGAAGGCCTCCTGAGAAGGTGACATTTGAGCTGAGACCTGAGGGAGGTGGAGAAGGAGCCATGCGGATATATAAGGGAAGAGTGTTCCAGGCAGTGGGAATAGCATGCGCAAAGGCCCTGGGGCTGGAGTGTGCGCGGCATGTTGGAGGAAATGGTGAGGCCTGTGTGGCTGGAAGGAAGAGAGTGAGGGGGGTGAGTGGGAGACAGAGAGGGCGGGAGGTAATGGGGCAGGTTGTGCGGGGCCTGTGTAAGGACGATTTCCCATTTCCTGAGTAAGCTGGAAGCTGTGGAGGGCTGTGAGCAGGGGGACATGTGTGCCCTGACTCAGGTGTCCCTCTGGCTGCTGTGGGGAAGGGAACAGAGTCGATAAGACACCAGTAGCTCCTTAACTCCGTGCCTGGTGGCTTGAAAGGCCTCTATCAGTGAGAACTACTTTGCTACTTTTCCTGACCCTTTACCCCTGTTTTCAGGGCTCCCCTGGGGAGCGGGGGCCACTGGGCCCAGCAGGAGGCATTGGGCTTCCCGGCCAAAGTGGAGGCCCAGGCCCTGTTGGCCCTGCAGGCGAGAAGGGGTCCCCGGTGAGTGCCTGCCCACTACATTCCTCAAGCATCCTCAGGACCCCACATACCAGGACCTTCCCTCTTCCCTGGCCCCTGACATCCCCACTTCCACTCCCCCATCAGGGTGAACGTGGCCCCCCTGGACCCATAGGTAAAGATGGGATCCCAGGGCCCCTGGGGCTTCCCGGACCCCCTGGATCTGTTGGGCCGTCTGGCGAGGATGGGGACAAGGTGAGCGTTCATGCAGAGGGCGGGCCTCGGGGTCTCAGGGTATGGAGAGTCCAAGTTGGTCCTCCCTCATCCCGTTTCCTCTGCAGGGGGAAGTGGGCCCCCCCGGTAGCAAGGGGAACAAAGGCGACAAAGGGGATGCGGTGAGTGTGGGGCCCCAGGGAGGGAAGTGGTCCTGGGGGAAGACAGAGGGATGTGAAGGATGGGGTGGGTAGCTGGGGCCCCGAGAGAATGGGAAGGGTGCTGGGGTATGACCCCCTCCTCTCTCTTTCCTTGGTGGCATCATTCTCTCTGTCTGTGACTCTGCATGGCTCCGAGGCATCGCATCCTCAGCTTCCCCGCAGGACTTCAGCCACAGTGCACAGCGTCTGTGAGCCAGCTCAGTCCCTGGAGGGACTTCTGGGGAAAGTCCTGTTGGGCCAAGCTCAGGATGATGTCTGTGTCTGATCCTGTCGGTTGATGGCTAGGAACACAGGGCTGTACAGGGAGCAGCTGTTGCTTCCTGGTGGGTGGAGTGGGAGGCAGTGGTTGTCATCTTGAGTGCCCTCCTAATCTTGAACTTGAGGTGTTTTTTTGGCTGTGTTCCCTCCACCAGGGCCCACCTGGACCAACAGGAGTACGGGGTCCTGTGGGGCACCCAGGCTCCCCGGTGAGTGCTCCTGGCTTTGTGACCATCCCCTGGATCCCACATAGGAAGGGACAGGGTTCTCCACCATGACCTAGACCCAAACTCAACCCCAATCCTGATCTACCCCGCCATGCTGACATCCAACAGGAACTACCCCCAGAATCTGACTCAATCCCAGTCTCAACCTGAATCCTGAAGGCCCTCACGGTCCCAGTCTTAACCCGACCCACGACCTTAACCTCAATCCCAACTCAAACTTTATCTTCAAATCTGAACCTTGACCCCATCCTACCCTTAACCCCAACTCTGACCCACCCTCCAATGCTGACCCCAAACCTGAACTCAAACTTTGAATCTGACCTTGGCCCCAACCTTAAACTCAACCCTAAATTCCATCTCAGCCCCATCATGACCTTGACCTCAACTCACCACCCAATGCCCATCTCACCACCCAATATCCATATGAAAACTTTGACTCAACCCTTTACTTAATTCCCAAACTTTGACCCTTAGCCTGCACCCCCCAATGCCAAGTCCAACCCTGACCCTTTCCAAACTTAATCCCAACCCTGACTGTAATTGTTAACCTCAGTCCTGACTTTGACCCTGAGCCTATCTCCAACCCTTGACCCAGACCCTACCTGTGCCCTGCTTCTGTCCTTCTCCCAGGGGGCAGATGGGGCTCAGGGACGCCGGGGACCACCAGGCCTCTTTGGGCAGAAAGGAGATGACGGAGTGAGAGGCTTCGTGGGGATGATTGGCCCTCCTGGCCTGCAGGTGGGTGTCTGAGTTTGGGGGTGTGGCCTCTTTCCCTGCACTCTGTGCTCCAATCTTTCTTCTTCTTTACACAGGGGCTGCCAGGTCCTCCTGGAGAGAAAGGGGAGGTTGGAGACGTAGGGTCCATGGTATGGACAACCTGGGGAAGGTGGGAGGGGGAAGAGGATAGCAGAGTGGTGGTGGCCATTACATCAGTTTTGGGGGGGTGGTGTCACAGGGCACGTTGTCATTTTAAGGTGATGCCGGTCACCAACATTAAGGATGGTGTTTGTGGTTAGTGGTGCCTTTGGGGAGTCATGAGGTCACTGGATGCTATGCTGACTGTCCCACAGGGTCCCCATGGAGCTCCAGGGCCTAGGGGTCCCCATGGCCCCAGTGGATCAGAGGTGAGAACTCGGTGGGGGGTGGGGCAGGATGCCTGAGAGGTGGGGTCCTCCATTTCCCAAAAATGGGCTGTTGGGATCCCACAGTCCCACATCTACCCCCTTGCTGTCTCTCCAGGGCCCTCCAGGGCTGCCTGGGGGAGTTGGTCAGCCGGGCGCTGTGGGCGAGAAGGTGAGAGAAAGGGGGCAGGGGGCTGCCTAGGGTGGGGGAGACACAGCCAGTCCTGCTTGGGGGTGGCTGTTCTGGGGAGCTCCTCCCTGTCCTTCATTATCAGACCTCTCCCTACCCTGACTTTGACTCCTGCAGGGTGAGCCAGGGGAGGCTGGAGACCCAGGACCCCCAGGAACCCCAGGCATCCCTGTGAGTGACTGTGTCCTATACCCCTGCACCCATCTCAGGGAACCCCTGTCCCCTGGGCATCTTGGGGCACCCTGACCTCTGGGCAGGTCTGAGTCAGCCACTGACTCAGGACCTATGGGTATCCCCAGTTATCTTGATGACAGAGTCCTGGAAGGTCTCAGATAGGGCTGCTACATAGAGTTCTTCAGGTTGTACACCTACAGGAGGGTGTGGGGCTGGGGGTGCAGGTGAGGGCTCAGATCCAAGCTATGAACCCGGAGTGGGGGATGAACTTCCCAGAGGGATCCCCTTTCCTAACTCACTCCAGTGTGGCATGTGGGCTAGACCAGCCTTGGTCATGATCTCTGAGCAACTGGACCATCCTGGCCCCTGACTCTGATAAATCCTAGATAACCTTTGACCTCTGACCCTTTGACAGAGGGTCTAGCTCCTCTGACCCCTGGCCCCAGGAAAGTCCCAGACCACCCAGATTCCTGAGTCCAGGGATGCTAACCCTTTGAAGAGTCCAGGCTATTCTGACCTCTGACCTCTGTTTCTGCAAAGGGGCCCAAGGGAGAAATTGGTGAAAAGGGGGACTCAGGCCCATCTGGGGCTGCTGGACCCCCAGGCAAGAAAGGCCCCCCTGGAGAGGATGGAGCCAAAGGGAATGTGGTGAGTCCTGGGACAGGTGGAGGCAGAGATCGGGGAGGGGCACTTATGTCCACTTGAACCTGATCCCTAACTTCTATCGAGGGGTTCTTCCTCCAATGTGCTGATTCCCTGAGCAACCCAGAACGTGGCTGAATACTGAACGAATGGATGGTTATATGTCACTGTATGGGGTGCAACTTGCTCCCACATGGAAAGATTCTGAAAGTGTTGGAACCGTTGAGATTGACGCCTGGAGTTGGGGCTGATGTGGGATTTGGCCTTAGGGTGGAGGTTGAGACCCTCCCCCCATCGTGGTGGGGCTTGGGGTGGGGTGGGAGGGCAGTGAGGAGCTTCAGGGTCTATGGAACCTCAGGTTGGATCTGACCCCTTTTCTGAGGGTCAGGCCTATCTGTGAGTCCCGAGCTGGGAGTCGCCTGGAGGACAAAGTGAAGTGATGCATGTCACAGGCTTAGCTCAGACCTGTACACATTAGACTCTAGAATGTTCACTCTCCCAGGGTGGGGATTTTGCGTTTTGTTCACTAGCATATCCTCAGCAGTCCAAGCTGTGCTTGGGGGCAGTTCATCTGTCAAATAAATGAACGAATGCCCGATAATTCAGAGAGGTGATTATTCCTCGTTCTGTCTTCCAGGGCCCCACTGGGCTCCCAGGAGATCTAGGACCCCCCGGAGACCCTGGAGTTTCGGTGGGTGTGAGGTGCCCCCCTACAAGCCCCCACATATTCCTAATTCTTTTCCCATCTCCCCACCCTCCACAGGCTTGGGCAAGGTCAGTGGAACAAATAACCACGTTGCCCTCCGTTTCCCCCCGCAAATTCTTAAGTGCCTCCATGATCCCTGCCCCCCCCACAGGGTATCGATGGCTCCCCAGGAGAGAAGGGAGACCCTGGTGATGTCGGGGGACCGGTGAGTGGGGGAGCAGAGGATGTGGTGCTGGTAGAGGGGGGTTGGGGTGGGTGAGTGGGTGAACTGGGGTGAACCGGGGGAGTCAGAAGAGTAGGTGGATGAGGTGCCCAGGACCCCTGTAGATGCACTTGCTTCACCTCTCTGAGGCTTCACCATGAATGTGAGCGGCTTCAAGGAGGAGGTGGGAGATGGCTGGTGTTGGCATGATGTCTGGGGAAGGCTGTCTGGATCAGAGGCATCTTGAAATACAGTCACGCTCGACCAATGTGAGCTAATACTATCCTGCTGCTGTTATATATCTGTAGGGTCCACCTGGGGCTTCTGGGGAACCTGGCCCCCCTGGGCCTCCTGGCAGGAGGGTGAGTGAGACCTGCCTCCTGGCTGTCCTGGCTCCATCCTTGCCCCACCTCACTCCCACAGGTCCCCCTAAACCCCACAGACCCCTATCAACTCAACAGACCCCCTTTACCCCCAAAGCTCCCCCCCACATACTCTTTCCCTCCTCAGGGTCCTTCAGGCCGCATGGGTCGAGAAGGCAGAGAAGGGGAGAAAGGGGCCAAGGTGAGTACCCCCCACCCAGGGAAGTGTCCCTGTGCGGACACTCGACCAATAGTTGGACCATCGGAATGGGTGTCCCAATACCCTCCTCCTCCCTGATGGTTGTTGACTTGGAGGCCAGGAGAAAGTTTCCCTCTGACTCTTTCTGCTCTTCCCTTGCCCTGGTCTATCAGGGGGAGCCAGGTCCTGATGGACCCCCAGGGATGACAGGCCCAGTGGGGGCTCGAGGGCCCCCCGGACGTGTGGGGCCTGAGGGTCTTCGAGGGATCCCCGGCCCTGTGGTGAGTGGGGTGAGAACGGGGATGGGGTGGGGTGGGATCAGGCCCTGTCTGTGTGCTCCTATCCTATACTTTTTCACCCCAATCTGGAGCGGCTGACCCTGGCCGGGGGTGGGGGCATCCACACTGAGTTCTGGCTGAGGGCAGCATTCCCATGTTCTGCTTCATCCTAGGGTGAACCAGGCCTCCTGGGACCTCCTGGGCAGATGGGCCCTCCTGGACCCCTGGTAAGAGACTTCTTTGTCCCTCATGTCCTGGCACTGAGAACCACACTGGGTGTCCAGAGACCGTCTAGTGACTGTGGGTCTGGTGGTGCAGGCTGACCCCTCACTGACTATCCATCTGACAGTCTACCCTGACCATCTATACTAACCATCTATTCTGACCACTTATCTTGATGGTCTACCCTGACCAACCACACTGACTCTCCATCTTGGTGGTCTACACCGATCATCTACACTGAGCCTCCGTCTTGGTGGTTCATACTGACCACAGTGACGCTCCATCTTGATAGGCCAAACTGACCATCTATCTTGCTAGTCTACCCTGACCCCCCACACTGATCCTGACCACTGACCATTCATATTGGCTATGCTCCAACCCCTTCATTATCCCTTGTCATTCCTCCTCTCTCCTGACCATCCCCATGACCCCATCCCTGGTAGTTCCCACTTGAAATCTGGGTAATTTCCTATTTGACTATCCCCTAATCACCCACATGAACCTTGAGATTTCATGTTTGAGTCTCACTAACTGAGCCTCACCCTCGTTCCAGGGGCCCTCTGGCCTTCCAGGATTGAAGGGGGATGCTGGCCTCAAGGGGGAAAAGGTAAGGACATGTCCTTCCATTATTCTCCCTCCATCTCCTCCACCTTTACCTCCCTCCCGGGCCAGAGGGCTGGCAGATTGGGGTCTCCTCTGCTCCCACACTCATTACCCCAAGGCTCCAGAAGAAAAATCCACCAGCATCCCCCCCCCCCACCATATTTCTTTCCCCATATGTACCTCTCTTGTCTTCCAGGGCCACATTGGATTAATTGGCCTCATCGGCCCCCCTGGGGAAGCTGGTGAGAAAGGGGATCAGGGGTTGCCAGGCGTGCAGGGCCCCCCTGGCCCCCAGGGAGAACCTGTGAGTCCTATCCCAAGTGGGAAGAATGTGTTCAGAGGAAGGGGTGGGTGGGGAGGCAGAACTGGGGCTTATTTGGAGACTGCATGTTTGGGAACTGGGTCTAGAATGATAGGGGTTGTGTCTGGGGAAAATGAGGGGCTCTATCTGGGGATATGCAAGTTGGACGCTGTGTCTGTGGCTTGTTCTTTTGAGGGCACTAGAGGCTTTTCTGGGGGATGTGCCTGGATCATAGGGGTGAACCCCATCAATGATGACCTTGATGTCCTTTCTTTAGGGTCCCCCTGGTCCCATCGGCTCTCTGGGCCACCCTGGGCCCCCAGGCGTGGTGGTGAGTAAGAGGGGTTTGTGGGGTGGGGTTACCGTGGTGGGCCAGCTGGGACTCCAGCCCTCCCTGTCTCTACCCCACAGGGTCCTCTGGGACAGAAAGGCTCCAAGGGGTCCCCGGTGAGTATATGCTGTCCCTTGGGCTCCCACATCCCGGCTTCCCGCCCCCTGCAACTTCACCACACCTCAGTGCCTTTGCATTGTTCATTTTTTCAATCAATCATGCGTTCAACGGATATTTATTCAACACCTACCGTTGTATTTTATCAAATCTGAGATGCCATCAATTGTAAGATGCGCCATTATTTTAGAAACTACTATGAATGAGAGCAGTTTTGACAAGGAGACTATGATTTGCCGAAGATGTTAAGATGTTGATTTCAGAGATGTTAAACTATGGAAAGAAAATGTGCGTTTTATCCTTGGTGCTAAACTGTGCATGTCCTTCGCCCAGGGCTGTGTGCGTGAGTGTGTGTGTGTGTGAGTGTGTATGTGTGTTGGCAGGAAGGGGTCTCCATAGACAGAGTTCACTCCCAAGTGACTTCTCCCTACAGGGATCCTTTGGTCCCCGTGGCGATACTGGCCCCCCGGGGCCCCCCGGCCCCCCCGTAAGTTCCCCAGGGAGTATGTTGGAGTGTCCCAGGGGGTTCCCCAGTGCCCAGAACTGGTTGGGGCACACAGCAGGTGTTCAGGGTGTGCAGGTGGGGAGGGAGGTAACTTGAAAGCTGAGGGGGGGTCTGGGCTGTGTTGGGGGTTTAGGGGGACACCCATGGGGGCTCTCTGACTGGGTCTCATCTTGCTTGGCTCTGTCTCCCCGACCATCTCTCTCTCCCTGTCTCTCTCATCTCTTCATCTATCTCTCCTGGCCTTTTGCTGTCTCTTCCAAATACTTGTTCCCTTGTTTTGTCTGTTTCTCTTCTGCGTGCGCTCCCTCTCTCTCTGCTTTCCTTGCCTCACCTGTGGATCTCCCTTTCACTGTGTTATTACTTTGGCTTTTCCCCATCTCTGGGTCTTTCTGTCTCTCCCTCCTGTGTGTCTGTCTCTGTCTCTGTCTGCTTCTCCATCTCCCCCGCCCCTTTGTGTATCTCTCTCTCCCCTTTCTTATCGCTCCCCCCCCCCCACCCCGCCGTGTCTTGCTACCTCCCATGTCTCTCTCATCTTGGCTTGTCTCTCTTCCTGTCTCTCCTCCTGCGTCTCTGCTCTCCTCCCCCCCATCCCCACCCCTGCTCAGGGTTCCCCAGCTGAGCTTCATGGGCTGCACCGGCGCCGGCGCTCTCTCCCAGGCCCAGGGGCGCTAGAGGCCCCGGAGGGTGGCCTGGAGGAGGTGCTGGCCTCACTCACTTCGCTGGGCTTTGAGCTGGAGCAGATGCGGCGCCCTCCGGGCACAGCTGAGCGCCCGGGCCTCGTGTGCAGTGAGCTGCACCTCAACCACCCGCACCTGCCTGACGGTGAGGTCCCTCCCTGGCCGGGTGGGCAGGAAGCCCGTGGGGTCCCGCCCCTGCTCACTCACCCACCTGGCCCTGCGGCAGGGGAATACTGGATTGACCCCAACCAGGGCTGTGCGAGGGACTCGCTCAGGGTTTTCTGCAACTTCACGGCAGGAGGGGAGACTTGCCTCTATCCTGACAAGAAGTTTGAGATGGTGAGTGCCTGGAGGAGGTGGGGGAGAGAAAGGGCTCCGGAAGCCATCCCCAACCCCCCATCACCAAAGGCTATATCCCGCCTCCCCTCCAGTGCACATACCAGGCTTTGTCTGGGACCTTACCCTTCCTTTAGCCAACATTTATTGAGCACCTGCTGTATGCCAAGGCCTGTGAAGGGCTGGGACTACAGCAGAGAGTCAAAAAACAAAACAAAACAAAACTCTGCTTTTATGGAGCTTACCTTCTATGAGGAAAGATAGACCAAAAAAATCTAGTAAGGAAAGTGGAAATGGTGGCAAACCTTTCAATAGGGTGTATGTGTGCCAGGCTGTTCTAAGCACTTGGCTGCATTAGCACTGAGTCCAGCCACCTGGTGTGGGGGACAGGTGCCATCATTCCCAGAGAGAGAAGCTACGGCCCAGAGAAGTGATGGGATTACCCCAAGGCAGGCTGGCTCCAGAGGCCCAGCCCTTAACCACCACCTCTTGACCTGCTATCTCATAGGCCCACCGACTCACTGCCCTTCAGGCTGCGGGTTGGGAGGTGAGACCGCGTGGTTCCCCAGGAACACTGGGGTTCTCTATCAGGGAGCCCTGAGCCTCAGCCCCCCACCTCAAGCACCAGGCTCAGCAGCGTAGGGCCCCGGGCGAGCAGCGCCAGCTCTAGAACCCTGGGTGGGAATAGAGATGGCACCTCAGTCTTTTTCATCTGTAAAATGGGGATCAAGACAGTATCTGCCTCAGGATGGTTGTACAGTTGAGGTGCTGATGCACCTGTCAGGAACGCTGAGAAAACGCGGACTTGTGGTGCTGTGCTCTCTACGGCCGTAGGACCTGTAGCCAGCCCAGAGCCTGCAGAAATGCATGCTGATGGCCTTCTTATTGCTTTTTGTTATTTTTTGACCACTCAGAGCCCTGGTTTAGTAGGGCTCTGAACCCCCCCACCCCCCATGGGAATTTAGACGAGCTCAGACTCCCAAGTCGTGTGGACTTGACATCTAAACGGTTGCTGGTACCTGAAGTCTGAGCTGCTCTCACCAGCTCACCTTTGTCCTGCCCAGAGGTGCTGGGGACAGGACCGAGGAATGAATGATCCGGGGCTGGGTTCCCCAGACGCAGACCCTGAGACAAGGATTTGAGGGCAGGTCATTGATTTAGGAGGAGATCTCAGGAGGCACCGGGAGAGCAGAGGAGGGAAGTGAGAGGGGCTGGGGGAGGCGACTAATGCAGATTAAAATGTCACCATTGGGCACTGAAGGCTCAGTTCTACTGGGGGACTTTCAGGACGCCGGCAGGAGAGGGAGCCGGGCGTTTATCCACCAGCTCTTATCAGTCATTGGTTGAGGGCTGCCTCAGAGGGCAGGGACCCCCAGTCCCCTGGGCTGCCCGGCACACCAGCCAAGCTCACGTCCGTGGCCAGACAGCAGCCCAAGGGTCCTGGCTGTACAGGCTGCAGCTTTCAGGGTGGGGAGGTAAAGGCAGGGAAGACCTCGCTGGCACCCACGGCGTCTTCTATGCTGACTACCCCCTCCCATCCCCAGGTAAAAATGGCCTCCTGGTCCAGGGAAAAGCCGGGAAACTGGTATAGCACATTCCGTCGAGGGAAGAAGGTGAGTTGCTGGAGGCCGAGGTGGGGGATACTATGAAAACTGGTGGGAACTGGTGCAGGGGGAGTTGGAGGAAGGGCTCTGAGGGGTGAAAGGAGCAGGGAAGACTCAGCCCTGCCTTCATGGTGATTGCAGGCTTGGTGGAGGTGGCAGATTGGGGGTGGGCAGCATCAGATGTGTGATGGAGGAGGCGCAGGGTATGGTGGAAATCCAGAGGTGTGCTGAAAGTACCAGAGGCTTCCTGATAGCAGTCACAGATCAGCTGAGGCCTGTACAATGAGCTGGGTCAGCAAGTTAGGGAGGACAAGGAAAAGTGTTGCAGGCAGAGGGAACAGCATACACGAAGGCCCAGAGTTAAAAGAGGGTCTGCTGAATTTCAAGAGAAAGCCACTTGCTCTGCTCTAGAAAGTGCGAAGGGGAGTGTGGTAAGAAAGGAGGTGGGGGAGGGGCGCCTGGGTGGCTCAGTTGGTTGGGCGACTGCCTTCGGCTCAGGTCATGATCCTGGAGTCCCAGGATCAAGTCCCGCGTCGGGCTCCCTGCTCGGCGGGGAGTCTGCTTCTCCCTCTGACCCTCCCCCCTCTCATTCTCTCTCTCAAATAAATAAATAAAATCTTTAAAAAAAAAAAAAAAGAAAGGAGGTGGGGGAGGTAGGTGAGGGCTAGGCCCACCTCCCCCAGAAAGACCTGTGAGCAGCAGGGAGCCATGGAATGTGTTTAAGTGAGGGAAGGACCCAAATCTAATCTGTTAGAAAAGTGCCTCTGGGACTGGTGAGGATGGGGTGGAGGAGACTGCTATGTTGGTCCAAGAGAGTGAAGAGGTAGTCCAGGCTGGAGCTGGTGCTATGGGGGTGGGGAGGAGGGCATGGCTTGGAACATCTAGGAGGGAAGTCAATAGGACCTAGTCATTGCTGAGATGGAGGGCGGGAAGGAGAGTGTTGGTGGGCTGGTGCCTGGGGGGATTCTGAGATAGTAAATGAGAAGAGGAACAGCCTTGTTGGGTGGGGGTAACTTGGGTTCAGTTTGGGATTTGTTTATGTAACACATGTGTATATGCTAAGCACCGGAAAGGTAGCAGCAGATAAAACCCAGCTCCTGACTTCATGAAGCTGATACTCCACCAGGAACATAACCAAGGAAACAGGCAGACGATAACCAAAGAAACAAAGTTATAATATAATGTGGGGGTATCTTGGTTTGGGTTCCCCCAAAACAGACCCTTTGACAAAGACTCAGTTGCAAGTACTTTATCTGGGAGGTGATTCCAGAAAATATCAGTTGGGGAACATGGAAATGATACAGAGAAGAAAAGGAAACCAGAAGGGATGTATTACCCAGCCAGTTATCTCAAGCCCATGATATGTCAATAATATATTTTATTTGACGCAGTGCATCTGAAAGAGTGTCATATCAATATAAAGGCTACTGAGGCATTTTAGATTTCTTCCCTCTGAGTTCTGCAGAGTCTGATGCATATTTTACATTTATAGCATGTTGTAATTTGGGTACTAAATTTCATTGGAAGTTCTTGATCCATACTTAGATTTCATAAAATCTGCAGTTGAAAAGGTAGATTCACATATACTCAAGTTGTCCCACACCTGAGTTTTCTGATAACCGGACTGAGGCTCAATTATTAGTTATGAATTAAATAAAGTAAAACAAAATAATTAAATAATTTTAAATCAAACAATTAACATTTGAAGCAGTTTCCACCTCACTGGGTGCATTTCAAGTGCTCAGCGGCCACGTGTGCCTAGGGTCTCTCAAGGGAACCATGGGTGCTGGACGGCTGGTGGGGCCACCCAAAGAAGGGGACGAGGCAGAGGTGGCAGGATGGAGAGCCTGGGAGGTAGGTTCCTCAGAAAGAGTAGGGGTGACTGGGGCACCCTCACCTCCTGCTTTGTCCCACCCCCAGTTCTCCTACGTGGATGCTGATGGGTCCCCGGTGAGTGTGGTCCAGATGACCTTCCTAAAGTTGCTGAGCGCCACGGCCCGCCAGAGCTTCACCTATTCCTGCCAGAACTCTGCCGCCTGGCTGGACGAAGCTGCAGGCGACCACAGCCGCTCCCTCCGCTTCCTGGGAGCCAACGGGGAGGAGCTGTCTTTCAACCAGACAGCAGCAGCCACCATCACTGTCCCCTATGATGGCTGCCGGGTAAGGGGAGGGGCAGGGGCTGGCCAGGGTGGGGAGGGGCCTTGGCTGCCCTCCTACTAACTCGCCATTCTGTCTTCCCGTGGTCAGCTCCGGAAGGGACAGACAAAGACCCTCTTGGAGCTGAGCTCTTCCCGGGTGGGCTTCCTGCCTCTGTGGGATGTGGCGCCTGCTGACTTTGGCCAGACGAACCAGAAGTTTGGGTTTGAACTGGGGCCCGTCTGCTTTAGCAGCTGAGAGTCTCGGGGTGGGAGGGACAATGAGGGAGCCCCAGATGGGGCACTTTTGGTGCTGAGGCTTTGAAGCCATCATATTTATCGTATCCTGTGCCTATGGAGCCAGGGGAGAGTCTGCTCCTCACGGTCAAGCAATATTCTTTCTCCATTCCGGGGGGCTGGGGGGCTGCACACCCCTGGCCCAAGAGCCCAGCTTCCTCCTCACTGCACCGAAGCTGACATACTGTAGTCTGGCTCTTTCTCCCCTCTATGCCCACCCAACCCTCAACTCCCCACCCCTGATGCCCCATGCAATGAACTTCTAACTCAGAGCTGATGAATGCCCCCCCACCCTGCCCCCCCACTCCCTGGGCAGTGCTCTAAACACCCTGTGGTGCTACCCTTTCCAATAGTTAAGCACTGGATGTCTCCTGATCCCAGGCTGGGACCCCTTCACTCATTCCTATTTTCAGGTGGGTTCACAGTGAAGGAACTGAAGTCAGACTACAGAGGGAAGTGGGACTTCCCTGGACTGAGCTGTGTGGTCCTTCTGCTGCCGAGGCCCAGCTCTGAATACTGCCCCCCACCCATATCTCCCCAAACGCACCTTGCCATGCCAGGTGGGATGGGGGCCAAGATGGTGGGGGTGAATCAGGATCCTAATGGTGCTGCCCTATTTATACCTGGGTCTGGATTAAAAGGGAAAATCCCCTCTGTTGTATATTTAATCTGCTTCCTCCCTAGGGAAGGCTGGGATATGATGAGAGAGATTCTAGCATGATCCCCACTCCTCCAGGGCCATAGGGCATATTTGGCATCTCAAGTCTGAGAATAAACCAGTGAACTGTGTTCCTGTGTCTTTCATCTAGTGCTGGCTATATCTTTCTTAAGGTCAGGCTCTTGTCTCACCTGAGGTATCTGCCCCCACCCATCTTAACTGTGTCTTTTGGTAGAGGTGGCTTTGGGAGGTGGGGGCATCCAGTTCTAATGGTACTCACTGAAGACGTTGGGTCTGTTTACCAATTCAGGCCCCTAGAAGAAAAGTTGAAAATTGCCAGATCTCTAAGAGAGATCTTAAATGTTTTTGCTATAAAAAAAGAAATGGTAATTATGTGATATGATGCAGGTGTTAGCTAATGCTATAGTAGTAATCATTTTGCAATATACAAGTGTATCAAATCAACAGGTTGTATGTCTTAGACTTACACAATATCATATGTCAATTCTATGTCAATAAAGCTGGAAAAAATTGTGAACCTATTAGGAAGACCTCAAACTTTGAAAAAGAAAGAGGAGGGGAGGGAGGGAGGGAGAAGAAGAGGGAGAGAGAGAATAGCTAGATCTCCATGTTGACCTTGTGTAGTCCTGGAGTCACTGGCTGAGCTGAGGGCGAGGGAATGGATCAAGAGGTGACATGGGATGTGGTTTGGGTTTGAGATAAAATGACTAGAGGTGAAACTTGTGGGTGGCAGTTCAGAAGATGAGTTGGGGGTAGAGAGAATTGAGTTAGAAGTGGAGCCTTGAGGTGAGCTGGATATTGGGGGTAGGTATTGGGTGAGTTACGTTGAAAATGGATTGAAGATGAGTCTAGAGGTTGGTTTGAATGAGTTGAATGAGTTTAAGGTTGTGGATTAATGATGGGTCCGCTGAGTTGGAGGTTGGGCAATCAGTGGATTGAGGTCAGGGTTTGGAATTAGTTGTTGGATTGACATGAATGAGGGTTGATTTGGGAAGTAGGATGAACGGAGTAGAGGTAAGTAGGGGTTGCTGTGAATGGGGAGGGGGGATTGGCAGTTTGGTAAGTCAAGATGGCACCAGTTAAGATGAGAGTTGGGTTTGAGGTAGCTTGAGTTGGGGGTTAGATGGTGGGTTGAGGTTTTCTTTTAAATAGATTTATTGAGATGTAATTCACTTACCATATAATTCACCCATTTAAAGTATACAATTAAATGGTTTTCAGTATATTCACAGACTTGTGCAACATCACCACAATCAATTCTAGAACATTTCATCACCTCAAAACAAAAACCCATATCCATTAGCTGTCACTTTCCATTTCCCCAAACCTCTCAGTGGTAGGCAACCACTAATCTTTCTGTCTCTATGGATTTGCCTATTCTGGACATTTCATATAAATAGAATCAAATAATATGTGGTCCTTTGGATCTGTCTGCTCTCATTTAGCATAATGGATCAAGGTTCATGTTGCAGCGTGTATCAGTGCTTCATTCCTGTTTATTGTTGAATTATATTCCATTGTCTGGATACATCACATTTTGTTTATCCATTCGTCAGTTGATGGACATTGCCGAATGGAGTTGAGTTAGGAGTGATGGAGGGCTGGTGTGAGTTGAGTTGGGTCAGGTGGGCTTCCGTAGTTATAGGTTTCAGGCTGGGGTGGATTGTCTCCCCAAAAGCCAGGGCTTACCCTACTACCTCTGCCACCAGGTCCCATAAGGCCATCTGAATGCTTGTCCTGGGTTCCCTCATGCATTCAATAAACATTACTGGGTCCTAACTCTATGAAGAATGTTGGGCTCGAATTGATTGATGCATTTATTTTTCATTCACTTGTTTCATTCTCTTGATGGTTTACTCAGTGCCACACACTGTTCCAAATGCTAGGGTAGAAGAAAGATGTGGTCTTTCTTACTCCTTACAGGATCTTACTCCTGAGGGAGATAGAGAATAGACAAACATAGCTATGTAGTGTGATTTTAGGAAAATCAAACAAGATACAGAGTGATGGAGTGGTGGATATTTGAAAGCAGGTGGTCAGGAGAGATCTCACTGAAGAGGTAATATTTGAGCAGAGAGACCTGAAGGATGAGAGGAAAAGCCATGTGAAATTTGAGGAAGTATCCCCCACACAGTGAAGAATCCAGAAACTCTAAAATACTGATGATTACTCTTGAGGGGATGGTGTTTCCCCTGGTTACCTCTTCTGCTGATTTGTTGCTTTTGCTGATTTTTTCACACTGTTCTGTCAATCCAAATGTACACCCAGGCCTGCTTCCCATTTAGTTCCTCTTCCAAACATTCTTAACTCAACACATATGGTAACACCAATGCTATGTGTTGTTTTCCTCTTCCTGAGCACTCCTAATTGAGAACACATTTCCCAGCTTCCCTTGCAGTTAGGTTGGGGCATGCGCCTGGGTCTTGGTCGGTGGGATGTGGGTAACCACAAAACCTCCTGCTTGATCTTCTGAGCTCTTTCAGTCTGTGATGACCTTGGAGATCACATCTGTAAGTAAGATGGGAGTGTCTCATATGGAACTAGAAAGGGGCCAACTTCTCTGAGCTACTGCTTGGAGGAATGCTACAAGGAGACTTCCATCAAACAACTTGATTGCATTAAGCCCTTGAGATGTTTAAGGGTTGCTTGTTACAGCAGCTATTATTAATTATCCTGACTAATACAGTGAACGAATCCAGTTTTCACTGAAGGTCAGCATGTAAGCATGTGTGCAAACCAGGAGGTCCCACTGTAGCAACATCAACAGATTAGAATTTAATGTTGAATATCCTTATCCTTAAAAGTCCTCACCATGGGGCGCCTGAGTGGCTCAGTTGGCTAAGCGTCTGCCTTCGGCTCAGACGGGATCCCGGGACCCTGGGATCGAGCCCTGCATCGGGCTCCCTGCTCGGCAGGAAGCCTGCTTCTCCTTCTCCCACTCCCCCTGCTTGTGTTCCCTCTCTCACTGTCTCTCTCTGCCAAATAAATAAATAAAATCTTAAAAAAGTCCTCACCATTATAAATTTGTCACTGGTGGTGTGCTCCCCCCCCGCCCCAGTCTGGATTTCCCACGATTCTGCTGCCCTCTGCCATCTTTCCCTCCCTGACTCCTCTTCTTGCCTACCCTCCTCATTCCCTTCCTCTAAGACTGTCTACACTTAGATCAAATTTATCTCACTTTCTTATGAAGAACATTTCTTGTAGACCAAATCATCGTACCCACACAATCCATGATTAGTTCAACTAACACTATTAATAACAATGACCACTGATTGAGCATCTACATGGCAGGTCCTGTTCATCAAATGTTTTCCCTGAATGAATTAATGTATTCTTTATTACAACCTTTGAGGAAGGTTCCGTTATTATCCCCGTTTTGCAGGTAAGGGAACAGTAACAGAAAGGTGGAGTAAACTTGCCCAGAGTCTAGAACTAGAGACTTTGCTAAACAAAAAGCCATCTTCTCCTTTAGGGGAATTTTCCCCATCATTTTTAAAAAAATACATCTGCGGCGCCTGGGTGGCTGGACAGTGAAGCGTCTGAATCTTGATTTCGGCTCAGGTCATGATCTCAGGTTCAGGAGATTGAGTCCCACATCGGCTCTGCACTGGGTGTAGAGCCTGTTTGGGATTCTCTCTCTCCTCCCTCTGCCCCTCTCCCGCCACCGCCTTGAGTGTGTGTGTGTGTAAATAAATAAATAAAAATAAATAATTACATCTGGTAGTGCAGGTCCACTGGCCTCTGCTTTTGCAATTCCAGGCCCACCCTGGTGCAGGTATTTTGGAGGGGAGGAATAATTAATAGTGTAATGAGTACTCTTTAATTAGCTAAAAAGTGGTTGAAGTTTTAGAATCTCGGCCCTACTAAATTAAGGTAATTGACAAAGGGGTAAGGAGGGAATTCTGGGCCTCACGCTCAGCTCTGTGAATTTACCCAGCATCATCGCCAGCACCCAGGTGGCTGCTGGGAAAACCCCCAGCTGATTTGCATATTCAGCGGCCATAATTAATCACACCACTTGCGCTCCCTGAGCAGTTACACCCTCTGTGTTCTGAACTGGGGCTGGGGCACGGCAGCCGGTGTGGAAGCCACCTCTGGCTTCACTCATGGCTGTAGGAGGAGGTGGGTGGCGAGGTGAATTTTACGCATACGCACAACACCATTGGAGATATTCATGCTCAGCGACATACACCGACCAACGGCCCAGAGAATCAGACCCTCATCTTGTCACATCCCAAACCCACAGGCAGACTCAGAGAGGCAGACCCACGTTAAACACGCCCGTTCACCTTCAGCCAGACCCAGACATGCTGACACGCACAGCAGGCCACACACACAGTTGTGCCCGGACACACACCAAAGCCGCCCTCGCACATACACACACAGCCATGTCCATAAACCACACTCAGATGCGCAGCCACACCTGAGACCCCCGTTGGCACACCCAGAACTGCTGCATCCTGGGGTCTGCTACATGCTAGGCAGACAGAGGGACACACAGCCCCACACGGACAGACGTGCCACCAACAAAAACTACACTCACAGGCTCAGCTAAGCTAGTGCCGTAGATGTTTCCGAGATCCCCTTCCCCACAACACACATTCATCCATTCAGTCAATCAACAAATATTTATTAAGCACCTCCTTGTGCCAGGCACTATTAATAGGGTCTGGGGATCCAGCAGGGAAACAAACAAGGATCTCTGCCCTCGTGGAGTTAACACTCAAGTGGGGCTGACAGGCGGTAAGCAAATACATATATGATGTGTCAAATGGTGTTATGACGAGAAAGAAGGCAGAGAGGAGGACAAGAAGAGGTGTTCTTTGAGACAGGGTGGTCAGGGAAGGCTGCATGGAGGAGGCATCCTTGGAGCAGAGGCTCATTCAGAAAGGGGGAAGGTGTCATGTGACTTCTCACACAGCCAGGCCCAGAGACACAGACGACAAGGTCTAGGCTCACAAAGAGGCACAGGCCATGCAAGCTTACAAGGGCCTGTCCACATGAGAGCACATGTGTGCCCTGTGTCTAGAGTGTCCCGGACACCAGAGTTTCCTTTTGAGAGGGTGGGCCTCTACCCTAAGTGGCAATGGGGATACTGGGGAGACGGGGGAAGCTGAGCAGACAGAGGACCAGATTGATCTTGAGAGGCTGTCCTGCCCCTTCCTTGATGCTGGTCTTGTCTTTATACAGGCTTTCCCCTCTCTTGGTAGATCTCTTTTTTTTAAATTAAATTTAATTTAATTTAAAATTAAATTAGGGGCACCTGGGTGGCTCAGTCGTTAAGTGTCTGCCTTCGGCTCAGGTCATGATCCCGGGGTCCTGGGATCGAGCCCCACATCGGGCTCCCTGCTCGGTGTGGGAAGCCTGCTTCTCCCTCCCACTCCCCCTGCTTGTGTTCCCTCTCTCGCTGTGTCTCTGTCAAATAAATAAATAAATAATTTAAAAAAATTTTATTTTATCTTATTATTTTTGTGGTAAAAAACATAATAAAAGTTATTTTTTTTCTTTTTTTAAAAAAATATTTTACTTATTTATTTGACAGAGAGACAGCCAGAGAGGGAACACAAGCAGGGGGAGTGGGAGAGGGAGAAGCAGACTCCCCACTGAGCAGGGAGCCCGATGCGGGGCTCCATCCCAGGACCCGGAGATCATGAACCGAGCCGAAGGCAGACGCCTAACGACTGAGCCACCCAGGTGCCCCATATAACAAAACTTATAATCTTAATCATTTTTAAGTGTACACTTCATTAGTGTTAAGTAAATTCACATTGCTGTACAACAGATCTCTAGAACATTTTTTAAAGATTTTATTTATTTATTTTTTTATTTGAGAGAGAGAGAATGAGTGGGGAAGGGGAAGAGGGAGAAGCAGATTCCCTGCTGAGCAGTTAGCCTGATGTGGGGCTCAATCCTAGGACTCTAGGATCATGACCTGAGCTGAAGGCAGACACTTAACCAACTGAGCCACCCAGGTGCCCCTCTAGAACTTTTTTTTTAAAAGATTTTATTTATTTATTTGAGAGAGAGAGAATGAGAGACAGAGAGCATGAGAGGGAAGAGGGTCAGAGGGAGAAGCAGACTCCCCGCTGAGCAGGGAGCCCGATGCGAAACTCAATCCCGGGACTCCAGGATCATGACCTGAGCCGAAGGCAGTCGCTTAACCAACTGAGCCACCCAGGCGCCCTAGAACTTTTTAAAAAAAAGATTTATTTATTCATTTAGAGAGAGAGAGAGAGAGAGAGCGCAGGGGGAGGGGCAGAGAGAGAAGGAGAAAGAGAATCCCAAGCAGATTCCCCACTGAGTGAGGCTCTATCCCACAACCCTGAGCTCATGACCTGAGCAGAAATCAAGAGTCCCATGCTTAACTGACTGAGCCACCCAGGCGCCCCTCTCTAGAACTTTTTTATCTTGCAAACCTGTATCTCTGTCCTCGTAAACAATTCCTCATTTCCCCTCCCCCAGCCCCTGGCACCCACCATCTATTTTCTGTCTCTGTGAATTCAACTATTCTAGGGACCTCATATAAGTAGAATTATACAGTATTTGTCTTTTGTGATTGGCTTATTTCACTGAGCATAATGTCCTCAAGGGTCTTCCACTTTGTTTTTTTTTTTTTAAAGATTTTATTTATTTATTTGACAGAGACAGAGACAGTGAGAGCAGGAACACAAGCAGGGGGAGTGGGAGAGGGAGAAGCAGGCTTCCCGCTGAGCCGGGAGCCCGATGCGGGACTCGATCCCAGGACTCTGGGATCATGACCCGAGCCGAAGGCAGTCGCTTAACCAACTGAGCCACCCAGGCGCCCAAGGGTCTTCCACTTTGTAGTATGTGTCAGAGTTTCCCTTCCTTTTCAGGCTGAATGCTATTCCTACCTAGCATGTACACCACATCTTGTTTATCCATTCACCCATCAATAGACACTTGGGTTTCTTCCAAGTCTTGGCTACTGTGAATAATGCTGCTATGAACACGAGTGTGCAAATATCTCTTGTAGACCCTGCTTTCAATTCTTTTGGACTTATACTCAGAAGTGGGATTGTTGGGTCGGTAGATTTCTTTTTAAACATTTGTTTGCATGGATCTTAAGTGTTCCATTTGACGAGTTTTGACAAATGTCTACATACACTAAACAAGATGTAGACTGTTTCCAGCACCCCAGAAAGTTCCTCGTGTCCCTTCCCACGCCCCCTCCAAGACACCACCTCTTCTTGGATACATTTCTAGTGTTACAAAGCCGATGAATGAAATATGGAAGGTGTATGGAGGCGGTGTGGTATCCTGGCTAGCGCCAAGCCATCTGGTCCAGTTTCAGCTCCTCCGCTGGGGTGAGTGTGACCTTCACTGTTGTGAGCCACAGTCTCCACAGCTGTGATGGTGGGGTGAATAATAGCGCCTAAGCATCAGGTTGTGTGAGTGTTACTATAAAAAATACATATAGTGCAGGGGCGCCTGGGTGGCTCAGTCGGTTAAGCGTCTGACTCTTGATTTCAGCTCAGGTCATGATCTCAGGGTCATGAGATGGAGCCCTGCCTTGAGCTCCACACTGGGCGTGGAGCCTGCTTAAGATGTTTTTCGATCCTTCTCCCTCTGCCCCCCACCCACTCGGGTGTGTGTGTGTGTGTGTGTGTGTGTGTGCGCGCACACACACATGCTCTCTCTCTCTCAAAAAAAAAGAAAGAAAAGGGGCGCCTGGCTGGCTCAGTCGTTAGGCGTCTGCCTTCGGCTCAGGTCATGATCCCAGGGTCCTGAGATCGAGCCCGCATCGGGCTCCCTGCTCGGCGGGAAGCCTGCTTCTCCCTCTCCCACTCCCCCTGCTTGTGTTCCCTCTCTCGCTGTGTCTCTCTCTGTCAAATAAATAAATAAAATCTTTAAAAAGAAAAAAAAACATATAGCAAGAACTCTATAATAAACACATGCCCACCACCCCGCCTAAAAATAAAGCATCATACACACATTTGATGCCCCTGTATACCTTTCTGCCATAGTTTGCCTTTCCTTTCCCCGCTATGGGCAAATGAGTGTAAACTAAAAAAAAATTTTTTTAATTGCGATAAAATATACCTCACATAAAATTTACCATTTAGCCGTTTTTAAGTGTCTAGTTTGGGGCACTGAGTACATTCACATTGTTGGGCAACCATGACCACCGTCCATCTCCAGGACTGTGTCATTTTCCCGAACTGAGACTTCATACCCATTAAACATGATTCCCGATTTCTCTCTTCCCTTGAATGTGGGAACTTCTGTCCTCAGAGTATTTCTCCATGTTTACTGAATCCAGGGGAGCTGTATCCATGGATGATGCACATACTTTGGCAAGTTCTTAAACTATCTCTAACTGGTACAATATTTTACATGTTCTTTTGCAACTTGCTTGCTAGCTCAGCCAGAGGCGTTTGCAACTTCTCTGTGCAGACACAAGTATTTCTAGTCCTGTCTTTTTAAATGCTTACCTCAGCATAGCTATCTGTTGTACTCATGAACTTTTAGGTGCTTTCCATTTTGTTCCGTTCACACATCCTGGCATGTGTCTTTGCGCACATGGATAAACGTCTCTGGGGTGCATGAATACAGACGAATGGAAAGTCAGGGTTATGGGGAAGGCACATCTTAGCTGTCCTGGGTACAATCTTCATGCTAGTTGGCCAAACTACACCATACCCCTTTCTGCTCACCACCCTTCCAAGCTTCCAGAACTCCCTGTCGGGCCCCAAGTCTTTCTGTCTGGCAGCTCTGGCCTCACTTGTCACCATCCTTAAACAGGAGAGCTAACCTCCTGCACTCTGCAGCCTCAGGGCCTTTGCATCTGCTCTTCTCTCTGCCCGCTGAGCCCTTGCCAGCTGAGCCCTTGCCAGCTCTTACGCAGCTTTTGGCTCTGACTTATCCTACCCCCAGGCTAGATCAGGGCCCTCCAAACACACTCAGAGCTCAGAGAACTCTGCCCATCTGTGCATGCGCCAAACTCTCAATTACTTGAGGGCAGAGGCTTTCTTGCTCATAGCCACAAATTCAGGGCAGCCTGGGCCTGAAGCGAGTGCGTTGTCTCTACTGTGGATGAATGGAGGACACCTGCGTCTACTTTGGGGCTTGAGCCAGCGCTGCCCAGAGACCTGAACTCCAATCCTAGCTCCATCACTTCCTAGCTGTGTGACCTCAGGCAAGTGGCTTAACCTCTCTGAGCCCCTCACTTTCCTCTCCTGTGAAACCCTTCCCCAGACTGCTGCAGGGGTTGAAGTGAGCCCTCGCCAGGTCTGGCTGAGGGTCGACCCTTCTTGGTAGGAGCTGCTGTGATTCTGAACCAAGTTCCGGGCCTGTAACCTTGATTAGAGCCTCGCTCCTTCCTGGCTTGGCAGGGCTGGGAGGCGATGCTGGGTCTCCTTGTCCCGCCAACTCATCCCTCAATTCCCAGGCCAATAATGGGAACCACATGTGCTGGATGCAGGCCCACCCGCCCTCCTTCTCCCCCCCACTTCCTCCAGAGAGGCCTCCTTAGTCATTCTGTCCACCTCCCCCTTCCCACAACCTCATTCCCACGCTGCCCTGGCCTGGGCTTTGCGTGTCAGAGGGTGTCTGTGGGTCCCTGTGGGTCTCTGTGTGTGTGAGAACTATGTGCCTCGTACCGTGCATCTGTGTGTGTGACCGGGTCTGATTCACAGGTCTCTGGGTGTTTCTTGTACAAACTGTGTTTTTCTTTCATGTGCTTGGAACTGCCTGCCTCTCGTGTGTGACTGTCCTGTAGGCTGGTGTATGTGTTCCCGTATGAACTATGTGCTGTTTTACAGATGGCCACACGGAACGCCGTGTTTGCGTTGTGTTTGTCTTTATGCTGTGCTGATACGTGAACTACGTGTCCACACTGGGGATCTGCGTGTGTGAGCCGTGTGCCCGGATTGTGGGTTTTGTGCATTTTTTTGTGTCGGGGGGGGTCTGTGTGTGTTGGGCCCACTGTATTCATGACTGCCAGGTCTTGGGTAATTATGACCCGTTCGCCTCTGAGGTTCTTCCACCATCTGACCGTGGGTATGTGTTTCTGTGTGCCCTCGGGCCTTGGATGTGTGTATCGGGCTGTGTGTTGCATGTGCTTTTGTGTGCTGGTTCTGAATAACATCATTCTGTCCCGGTGTGATGTTATGCCTGGACCATGTATCCTGGTATGGTGTCCCTGGGTGACTGTGTGTCCATGGTGTGTGTGTGAAGCCCAGAAGGGAAGGAGTCCCAGGGGTGGCTGCAGTCCCACAGTGACAAATGGCCCAGAGGGGGCGCCTGGGTGGCTCAGTTGGTTTAGGCATCTGCCTTCGGCTCAGGTCA
>NC_058403.1:207521026-207538499 GCF_002201575.2 Neomonachus schauinslandi
CTGCCTTCGGCTCAGGTCATGATCCCAGGGTCCTGGGATCGAGCCCCGCATCGGGCTCCTTGCTCAGCGGGAAGCCTGCTTCTCCCTCTCCCTCAACCTGCCATTCCCCCTGCTTTTGCTCTCTCTCTCTCTCTCAAATAAATACATAAAAAACAAAACAAAACAAAACAAACAAACAAACAAACAAGAAATGGCCCAGAGAAGGAAAGAATGGGGCTGAACAATGGAGACAGTCTGCGGGGAGCCCCCAGGGTTTAGTGCCGAGCTCGGGACCCTCTTCTGGGACATGGAAGGAGGGCTGAGCTCCATTTTGTGTGAGCACTTGGAAGTGCGGGGTTGGGAGCCGTGGACCTGGAGCGCACTGGAATGATCCCCGTGGAGATGCATGGGCTTGGGAGGCTCAGCTCACCTGGGTGGGGCTGAGTCTTCTCAATGCCATGTGGACACCGCGGGATCTGGCCCGGGTATTCCCCTGCAACCACAGCGTAGAGAGCCTCATGTCTGGATTCAGACATGAGCCAAATTATGGTCTTAGCTCTGCTGTGCATCCTCTCTGTGGCCTTCAGCCAGTGTCTTAAGCTCTCCGAACCTCAATTTCTCCATCTGAAAAATGGGACAAAGGCAGATGAGGTCAGTGCCTTGCCCACATCCCCTTGGTCCTGACACATTCCTGTGCACACTTCTTCCTGCCCCAGGGCTGTCTCAGTTCACACACTGGCCAGGCCAGGAATGCTGAAGAGCGGGCACCCCTGGGAACAGCCCTCCCTCAGCGACATGCAGGACCTGGAGAACAAACACCCACCTCTCTCCCCTCAGGCGAGACAGTTGTGAGGAGCAGGTTCTATGCTCTCTTGCCAGGGTCCCTGGCAGGACTGACCCTCATTTGTCTATGTGGATTTAATGAGAAAGGAAAGATGCACAACAAATAACCCAGCATAATGCTTTGGAGACAAGAAATGGAGAAAGAATCCTGATGATGTAACAGGACCCCTGGATCCAGCCATGCGTGAAGTCAGTTACCCCTGGATTTTTTTTTCAGTTATGTGAGCTGATATTCTTTTTTTTTTGTTAAGACAGTTCTAGTTTCTTTTCTGCCACTTGCTACCAAAGGACCTCTGAATAATACATAGAGGGATCTGCAGGCATGTGTAGACACGCACGGCATAGATTCATTCACTCATTAGATTCCTTTTGGTCATCTCTGTGTCGGGCCCCGTGCAGAGTATAGGAAAACAAAGGCCTGGATGTGTTTTCCTCTGGCTAGACACAGGAAGGGGTCACAGGAGAGTAAAGCCAAGGGCTGCCCAAGCACCAATTAGGAGAAGCCAATGGTGAGCTGGTGAGAGTTGGCAGGGACCCAATGTTCCTCTGCCCTGCCTCCAAATATTGTGGAGAGCAGACTTTGCCCAGTGCCAGCCCCTGAGTCACCTGGTCCATCAGTTTCGCCGCACGAGGTCCTTGAGAAGCTGATCTCTCTTCAGCGATGGTCCACGATTCTGACCGCTACACTAACCACAGAGCAAGGGAGACCTGTGCTCATCACAGCGCTGATGATGGTGCTGATCTTGAAGCTGACAACAGCACAACCAGGACGCTGAGTATGACCCCGATCACGGTGTGTGACCTGACCATAATTTTGGCCATAGCATGGCCAGGTCACTGTCCAAAACAAGGTCAGAATAATGACTACAGCATGACAGGACAGTGACTGTGACTCTGAGCACATTACAGCCAGGAAACTGACCATCACACTGACCGCAATACAACCAGGAATGACCCGGGGATGACGGACCACTCTGCTGACCCCAGTAGAACCAGGATCCTGATGCCAGCACAGATCCCAGGTCCACAGGACACTGACCACAGCATCACTGGGACACAGATTGCTACTGACCACGGCTGTGGTCATGACCACAGCGTAGAATGTATTGGCCAGGGTCCAGTCAGGAAAACAAAGCTCACACAGGGTGGTTCCATAGCAAAGTTTCATATGGGGATTTGGCCCCAGAGATGTTAGTTAAGCTTTAAGAATAAATGGGAGGTGAATTGACTCTAGAGTGAGTGGCCAACCACCATCTTCCCAAGAGCTGATGTAGCTGAAGGAAGAAGTTACCAGAGTCCACAGCCTGCTACCACCTGGCAGGAGCTGAACCACAGTGGGGACTCCCATCCCAGGGGGGCTGAGACCACAGAGGAGACACAACTGTCCCTGCCAGAGATGCCCAAGGTAGAGAGAGAGGGAGAAACACTCTGGCTTCTCCCCACTCCCCACCCCAACCTCTCCTCAGGCTTCCCATTGGCTGAGTCTAGCCGGATGCAAGGGAGCCTGGGAAATGTAGTTTTCAGGGGCCCCACCCCTGAAACAGAGCAGAGCTGGAGAAGGATGGGAAATGGACCTAAGGGCACATTGACCAATGTCAACCACATAACACAGGCCATGCTTGACCATGACAATGACCATCTCAGAGTGCAGAGGGTATTGTTCATGGTCCTGAAACAGCTTAATAAGGGAACCATGCTGTGATAAACTGACATGATGAGAGGTGGCAGGGACCCCCTGCTCTCAGTGTTGACCACAGCCCACACTTGGTCAAAAGCTTCTGGTTCATACCAACCAACATAACAACCCTTCTTACTCTACACCTACTGCAGGCTGGGTCAGAGGAGTCAGCAAAGGAACATCCTCCATTTGGGGAGAGGAGGTAGAGGGATGGATGAGATGCCTTCCCTAGTTCAGATTCTGTTCTGTGCCCCACATCCCATGGCAAGTCTTCTCAGCTCCACGCCTCACTGGTAATGCTCTCCACGCCTCACTGGACTGAGTGCTGGTTGGGTGCTCTATTTGCTCAAGAGTCACAGCTGTCTCCCCAAGGACCTCCATGAGGAAACAGGTCTCCTGAGAGAGGGAAAGCTCTTTGCCTCAAGTTGCATGGCCAAGAAGTGACAGAACCAGGGTCAAACCCAGTTCTATTGGACAACAAGCTCCTTTCTTGCTTGGACAAAACCCTCCATACCCTGTTATCTGCCTGGCATACAGTAGGGTCAGGAAAATGCCAGCCCTCCCCCCACCCCCCTCCCGATATGTTTTGGCTGATTCCTCTGTAACCCTGACCTCAAAAAGCCACTGAGGGCTTATGGGCGGGGAAGACCACTGCGGAGAGGAGGGAGAAACAGAGAGAGGCTGGAGGCAGAACGAGGACGCCCTTCATATGCAGATAGATTCTCGTTGGAGGCCTTGTTAAATATTTTGATCCTCTCGGGATCTGGTCTCCCGTCTTGGGTCGTTGAAACGGGAGTGAGAAACTGTCTCGGGTGTGGTGGGGGAGGGCGGACTTTGAGGAAGAGGGGCCTGGAGAGTGGGGTGGGAGAGGGAGAGAGAAGACAAGGTATCCCCTTTGGGGGCCAGGCCCACCCAGCTGGCCGTCCGCCTCGGTCACTGGTCTCTCGCTCCTTGTTCCATCTCTGTCCCACCCCCTTGTCCCGGCAGTGACCCCCTTCCCTCAAGGCCCCATTTCATAAGCTCTGCCTCAGTTTCTCTGTTGATTCTTGAGTTCTTTTAGGAGGGGGCCTCTCAATTTCTCTTCTTCGTCACCAGGTGTTCCTCCTACTCCCCCCTGCCCCTTGACCCCCATCCCAACCCCATTTTCAACGTGAGAAAGGTCCTGGGAGGGTGAAATTCACCAACACGTGACGGAACCCCTCCCCCATCTCCGTGACCCGCCCCCACCCCCATAGGGCCTAGGGGACTGCCGGGCCTCGTCCCCAGCTCGCCTCCCCAGTGCCAGCACCTCCCCCTTCCCCGCCCCCAGACCCAAGCCGGCTCTGCGCCCGCAGACGAGCTGGGGGCGGGGCGGGGCGGGGGGCGGAGCCCGCAACAAAGACTGGGAGCGCGCGACGGGGGCGGGGCTGGGGCGGAATCCCAGCCGCCGGCGAGGCGGGGGAGGCGGCGGCGAGGGTCGCCCCAGCCGGGCGGGCGGGGTCGCGCAAGGTGGCGGTCCCCGCGTCCAGGCGCCGCTAGGGCGGGCGGGGGGACGGGACGCCGGGCCGGGGGCGCGTCATGTGGCCGCTCACGGTCCCGCCGCCGCTGCCGCTGCTGCTGCTGTGTTCAGGCCTCGCCGGACAGGTAGGGGCCCGGCGGGCAGGTGCAGGCGCAAGGGGCTCCAGGAGGGGAGAGGGTCTTAGAGGGTCCCGACAGAAACGCCATTTGGGGCTCCATAAGACCCCCGGAGCTGAGAGGGGCGGGGGTCGCAGCGGGGGAGGGGCTGGGATGTCCACCCTGGCTGGGGAAAGGAAAAGGGGGCTTCACATCCAGCCCCGAGCTGAGATGGTTTGGGGGACAGTCTGACCCCAGCTTCGGGGTTCTCAACCTCTCGGTGACCCGGAGCCCACACCCGCCATCTCACTGAAGCTGAGTGGGGTTGCGGGGGCAACTTCAGGGGGCCTTGGGGGTGTTGCTGACCCTTCATTCTCCCCATTATGGCAGGAGGTGCCCAAATTTTGCAGCCCCCCCCCCCCCGCTCCTCACCTGCACCCCCAGTGTGGGGAAGGGGGCGGGACTCACGTGTGAGTGACTGATGGGGACGTGTGTGAAGTGCTGGGGAGGGGTGCTGGGTAAATGTGTGTGTGTCACGGCTGGGTGTGACTGAGAGTTTGTGTGTCTGGCTGTGCATGAGTTGGGGTGTGATGGGAGAGGGTGTTTGTACGTGAGGGAGAGAGAGTCTGTGTGTGACAGTGGGAGGCTGTGGCTGGAGGGTTGATGTGACTGCGAGGCTTGTGAGACTGCCCCCTGGAGTTGTGTGTCTGTGTGACCAGTGGTGTGACAGCGAGTGAGGATTGTGTTAATCCTGGCAGTATTTGGGCAACTGAAGCCGTGTGTAAAGGTCCGTGTATAAAGATCTCTGTGTGTCCCCACGATTCTGTTCATCTGCCTGGGTGTTGTACAAAATGTGTGTGACCAGGTGTGTGGCTGTGTGAGAATTTGGGGTGACTGTGTGCTATTCTGTGCCTTTGAGTAAATCACCCTAAAAGGGAGGGTGAAGAGCAGAAGCTGTGTGTGCAAACGTGTACATCCATGCATCTGTGTGTGTGTGTGTATGTGTGGTTTGGTGCCTTGTGCACCCCATTCATGCTTTCACAGAAGAAAGTTGTCCTCCTCATAGTACCCCCATCTCTTGGGCAGGCTTGGGGGGCCTTGCAAAATGGGGGTGGAGTGTCCCAGTTTTCTTCAGCTGTTGGGAAACCTCTTTCCTCCTCCATCTTGGAGGCGGGAGGCCCCTCAAGTTCTCAGATCTGTAGGAGCTTAGAGGGAAGCTGGAATCTAAAATAATAATTATAATACAGCTAACATTTACTAAGTGCTTATTATGTGCTGGGCACTGTTTCGAGCACCCAACATGAAAGAAGCATTTAACCCCCCTGGCATCTACTAGTGGGCGTTATTGTTACCTTCATTTTGCAGACGAAGAAAGGGAGGCACAGAAAAGTTAAGTCACTTGTCAAACTGAGACAGCTCAGGAGTGGCAGAGCTAGGATTGAACAAAGGCAGTCCAGTGCCTGAGCCCACACATTTACCTTCTTGTTAAATCATCCACTCCATGGGTATGGACAGTGTCTGTGTAGAAACTCAAAGAGTTTTTTAGGTAGAAGCTCAGAGGAAAAACAGTCCTGGCACCTTCTCTTTCCTGGTTAAGAGAAGAAAGGAATCAGACCCATATGCCCACCCCAGGGGGCGATGGGAGGGCTGGAGGTCAGACTCTCAATAGGATCTCCGAGGCCATAGGGAGAGGTCATGGGGTCCCATCCCTCATTTCTTGGTTTCCCATCTCAGGACCCACATCCTGGCTGGGATGGGAAGTGTGATCAGTGCCTGGCATCAGGCCGCGCACAGTAGATGCTCAATTGAGATGTCAGCCAGAGAGAAGTAAAGAGAGACCAAAAGAGGCAGAAGGTTGAGAGAACGCTGGCAAAAAATGAACCAGGAGTGAAGGTGATTTTGGTTTCCAAGAAGGACCCTTGGGAATCACCACCTCAGGATTCTCCTCCCCCCCGCTAGCCTCTGGGAAAGTCTAGATTTCTTGACCTGTTGCCAAGATTGGCTAGTGGTGCAGGAGAGTGCAGTGAAAGGTGCTGTTGGGGGGTGAGTTTACGGACCCCCTGGACGCGGAGGGAGTTGCTTGGGGGCGGGGCCAAGCTGGACTGCTTGGGGGCGGGACTAAACTGGGTTGGGAAGGCGGGGCTAAGGGTGGATGGGGCGGGGCTAAACTGGGGTAATCTGTTGGGGCTGGTGGGGTCCTGCAACTAGCTGCAGTGCCCCCGGGCGGCCACCGTGGGCACTACAGCGTCATAAACTGGTCTCAGCCCCTAGCCGTCCACCCAGCCTGGCGCCCCAGAGAAGGAAAGGCTCTGAAGAGTGAATGCTCTTTTCCCTGTCCACCCCCCATCTCTTCCGTAGAGCCCCCTTCTCAGTCCCTGATGGGTCCTGGGCTCCACCAGGGGTCCTTGCTAGAAATCCTTCATTTGTCCATTCGATCAACAGATGCAATTAAGCACTGGGGAGACAGCCATGAATCAAGTTATCAAATCCCTGCCCTCCTAGAGCTGATCTTCTGGCGCGAGAGACAGGCAAGAACTGAATAAATATGTAATACAGTGTCAACAACAAAATGAATATATAATACAATGCAAGTGGCGTGAAGAATAAAAAACGGGATTAAAGAGGGATAGTGGTGGTGTGGGCGGCCATTTTAATGGTTGTGGTCAGAGATGTCTCTAAGGAGGTGGTATTTGAGGTGACCCCTGAAGGAGGTCAGAGAAGATGCCTTCCGAGGATCCAGGGGAAGAGCATTCAAGGCAGAGGGAATAGCAAGTGCAAAGGCCCTGAGGTGAGAACATCTTGGTATGTTTGAGGAGCGACAAGGAGACTGGTGTGTCTGGAGAGGAGTGAGGGGAGGGGAGGTTGCTGGGAGATGAGGCCAGGGAAGACAGGAGGGGCCAGACCAAGTGAGAATGTGTGGGCTATAGACAGGAGTTTGGATTTGACTCTGAGAACAGGGAGTAGCACCTGTCAGAGGAGTCATCCATCTGTTCATCCATCCAGGGTCTGTCAGATCTTCTGGGTCTGGCCTGTGAATGCCTTGGAGACTACCAGATAGCTTTCCCGGTGGGAAAGATGCCCACTTTCTGACTACTGGGAAGTCCTCCCTAAGATCTAGCTGTAGCTCTGGACCGGCCACTCTCTGGATTTGAAGTCGTCTCTTCTCTAGGGTCCCCACAGGATGGGAGGGGAGGAGTAGTTCAACTTGTACTGCATACCCCAGGGCCTTTGCACTTGCCATTCTCTCTGCCTGGGACACTGTTCCTTCCTTCTACTTCAGTGCCACCTCCTCCAAGAGACCCACCCTGACCAACCATCTAAAATGACCTCCCTATGGCCACTCTCTGAGCTCTTACTCTTGTTATTTTTCTTCATAGCCTGTCACTCCTTCTCCACGATTTGTTTATTCATTTGTTGTCTGTCTCCCCCTAGAGTGGCAGCTCATCAGGGTCCAGTGGACTTTGTTGTATCTCTGGTGCCTGCAACAGAGCCAGGCACCCAGTAGGAGCTCAACAAGCATCTGTTAAAATGAAAACTTTAATGAATGGATGAATCTCCCTCCTCCTCCCACAGAGTCTCTTTCTTTCTCAAACAGCGGGACTCTTGTACCAAAGGAGGGGTGAAGGAACAGCTGTCCCCTCGGGCCATCTCCTACCCATTTCAAGTCAACCTCCACTCTTGGATCGGAGGCATCAGGAAAACCCATCTTCCTCATCTGTGCCTCAATTCCATTATAGGGCACCACTATTTGGGGTTAACATCCTGTTCTCCTGGGCTCCTTTAGAAAATGTAAATGTCCCAGGTGGAGGGAAGTAAAAGGAAGTCTTGAGGATACTCAGATAAGTGAATTGGACATTTTCTTCCTAGGGAAGGGGCGGGGGAACCCGGCCTCAAGATGAAAGAGCTGGGGTGACACCTAGTGGTAAGATGAGGTTTGTGCAGAGATTGCGTGTGTCCGCATGGCTCTGCTGAAGGTGTGCAGGCAGAAAGTGTGTCAATGCCTTGGGCCAGGGTGGGGCAACTGAGGCACTAGCCTCAGATGCAAAATTGAAGGAATGCTCCCCCAAAAAAGTCAGAAACCAAGATAAATAATATTTTAACAAAATCAAAATTAATGCAAAAAAAATTGGTGATACAAAATATCAAAACTTTAAATAAACACCAGAACTCATTCTGCACTTGAGTGACTCATGTCACTTGCCTCGTGACCCCTGGCCCTACAAGAATTCATCTGTAGTGTCCATGGGGCTGTATGTTTCAGAACCACGTATTTGGCATTGACCGAGCTGGGCACAGGGACATGTGTGTGCCATAATCACATCCCGTGGGTATGTGTCCACAGTGACTCTTTTCATATGGGTTGACCACGTGCATGTGGATGGGTTTCTCATGAGCCTGGCAACTGGTGTGGGCAATGACTTTTGTCCCCAGAACTCAGCGTCAGTGCCCGGGAAGCGATAACTTGCTGTTTTCACTTATTCTTTTTTTTTTTTTTTTAAGATTTTATTTATTTGCGCGAGAGAGAATGAGAGACAGAGAGCATGAGAGGGAGAAGGGTCAGAGGGAGAACCAGACTCCCTGCTGAGCAGGGAGCCCGATGTGGGACTCGATCCCGGGACTCCGGGATTATGACCTGAGCCGAAGGCAGTCGCTTAACCAACTGAGCCACCCAGGCGCCCCTGTTTTCACTTATTCTTGTACTCCTGTGCTCATTTAGAAAGCGTTCATTGAGAGTCTTCTGCATTTTGAGCCTCCCACCAGACACCAAGGTCTGCGTGACAGCATGAGCTCTTAAGGGGTGGGATGGAAGATTTAACTCCTCCAAAGCTGAGTCTGGCTGTGCTGGGAAGAAGGGGCTTGTGACAGGAGTGAGAGAACTTGTCCCGCTTTTCGGGAACTCTTGTCTGAGAACACCCATACGTCTTCATGCTGAGTGGAAGGCTGGTGCATCTCACAGCTTCACCCACCCAGGGCTCAGCCAGAAACCAAGGAGAAACCAGGAAGAACAGAGAGGAGTCAGAATAGAGTCAATGAAGTCTGTGTGTGGAAGCTTATTTGTGTTGCTTCTGGGAGCCCCAGTAGGCTCTCTCGGGGCCTGTTTACTCTTACTTTACACATAGTTCTGGCCGTCCTGGACAGCTCGCATCTCAGCCCTGCTTAGCAGACAGAAGACAGGGAGTCACAGCCAGATAAGAAAGAAACCAAAAGGCAAAGTCAGTTGAAGCCACTGGATGAAATGGCAAATAGCTCCTCACCTTTTCTTTTCTTTTTCTTTCTTTTAAAGATTTTACTTATTTGACAGAGAGAGACACAGTGAGAGAGGGAACACAAGCAGGGGGAGTGGGAGAGGGAGAAGCAGGCTCCCTGCTCCACAGGGAGCCCGATGTGGGGCTCGATCCCAGGACTCTGGGATCATGACCTGAGCCGAAGGCAGACGCCTAACGACTGAGCCACCCAGGCGCCCCACTCCTCACCTTTTTGACCCTGAGAAAGTCCTGGTTGTTCCCAAGAAAAATACATGGTGAACACCCATGATAAACCAGATTCTTTCTCTTCCTAATGTCTCTAGTCATTTCTATGTGAAAGACACCAAGTGAGCACATACAAGCGTGTGACACAGCCCACCGTGGAGTAGTTCTCAGGACTAAGTAAGGGTGTGTGTGTGTGTGTATGTGTGTGTGTGTGTTTAAATAGAAGACTTTTTAAAATTGTGGCAAAATACACACAACATAAAATTTACCATCTTAGCTATTTTTTTTTTTTTTTAAAGATTTTATTTATTTATCTGACAGAGGGATAGAGAGAGAGAACAAGTACGCAGAGAGGCAGGCAGAGGGGGAGGGAGAAGCAGGCTTCCCGCCGAGCAGGGAGCCCGATGCGGGGCTCGATCCCAGGACCCTGGGATCATGACCCGAGCCGAAGGCAGCCGCCCAACCGACTGAGCCACCCAGGTGCCCCCCATCTTAGCTATTTTTAAATGTACAATTCTTGGGGGTGCCTGGGTGGCTCAGTCGGTTAAACAGCTGCCTTCGGCTCTGGTCGTGATCCCAGGGTCCTGGGATCGAGTCCCACATTGGGCTCCTTGCTTAGTGGGGAGTCTTTCTGCCTCTGCCATTCCCCCCTGCTTTTGCTTGCTCTCCCCCGCCCCCGTTTCAAATAAATACATAAAATCTTAAAAAAAAAATAAAATGTACAATTCTCTCGTGTTAAGTACATTCACATAGTTGTGTGACCATCACCACAATCCATCCCCAGAACTCTGTTCATCTTGCAAAACTGAACTTCTACCTATTAAACAACCCCGCATTCCCTTCTCCCCCAGACCCCATGAACCCCCTTTCTACTTTCTGTCTCTATGCATTTGACTACTCTAGGTACTTCATATAAGTGGAATCATGTAGTATTTGTCTTTTTGTGACTGGTTTATTTCACCCAGCATCGTGTCCTCAACGCTCATCCCATGTCATGGTAGGAGTCAGCACCTCCCTCCTTTTATTTTTATTTATTTATTTGAGAGAGAGAGAGAGCATGAGCAAGGAAGAGAGGCAGAAGGAGAAGCAGGCTCCCTGCTGAGCAGAGAGCCTGATGTGGGGGCTCCATCCCAGGACCCTGGGATCACGACCTGAGCTGAAGGCAGCCGCTTAATCGACTGAGCCACCCAGGCGTCCCCATCACTTCCCTCCTTTTTAAGGCTGCACACGATTCCACTGTGTGGATGCAACACATTTCGTTTATCCATTCATCCTTCAGTGGACATTTGGGTTGCTTCCACCTTTTGGCTATTGTGAATGATGCCACTGTGAACATGAGGTGCGAATATCTCTTTGAGACCTTGCTTCTAACTCTTTTGGGCATATGCCTGGAAGAGGGATTGCCACCATATTGTTTTCCACAGTGGCCACACCATGTTACATTCCACCAAAGAACCTGGGCTCCAGGTTCTTTAATCCTCAGCGGCATTGTTGTTACTACTTGACTTTTTGACTTTAGCCCATGGGTGTGATGTGATCTCATTGTGGTTTTGATTTGCACTTCGTGAAGAGTTCGTGATGTTGGGCTTCTTTTTATGTGTTTATTGTTGTTTGTATATCTTCTTTGGAGAAATGTCAAGTCTTTTGTCCATTTTAAAATCAGGTTGGTTTTCTGTTGTTTAAGTAAAAGGTGAGAGAGTGAGGGGGAGGAGGGGCAGAGGGAGAGGGAGAATCTTAAGCAGGCTCCACGCTGAGCAAGGATGTGGGGCTTGATCTCATCACCCTGAGATCATGACCTGAGCCAAAATCAAGAGTTGGACACTTAACCTACTGAGCCACCCAAGTGCCCCTAAGTAAAAGATTTTAAAGCCAGGAATGAGACCTGGTTGGATTTGAGTGAGGGCCAGAGCCTCTGGCTATAACATGGAAGACACTGGAGTTGGGAGAGTGAAGGCGTGAAGACAGCATTACCTCAGGAGTTGGCAAGGCCTGAGGCAAATTGGTGGCAGCCAGAGGCCTAGCAGGACTAACATTTGGGGAATGGAAGGAGTGAACCTCTCATTGTCTGGGATCCTTAACAAGGACAACTGTCTCCTTCCCAACCTTCTCCTGGAATTCTGAACCAGGCAGGAAAGCAGAGATGACAGCAGGGGCGTGGGGCTCCCAGACTTTCAGGGAGACAAAAGCGAGACATGTTTCAACACCATTTCCAAACACTTGCTGTCACCAAGCAAAATGCTGAAAGTAGGCACAGGCTAGAAGATTAACGCCATTTGTGTTCTGAGGCGTGCAAAGCTCTGTGTGTATGGGACATGAATTCATGCCTTGTGTGTGAATGAAAGAGGCCACAGGTCTTCTTGCAAAGGACACTTAGTTTCTCTTGGTTTGTGTTTTGTTTTTGTTTTCTTTTGGGTTTGTTTCTTAGCTTTTCTACCGGCAGTTTCCATCGTTTTTACCTGCTGCACATCAAACAGGAAAGGAACTTACACCTGAATTCATATATCTGAGTAAATTTTCTTCTTGACGTAAAATATATCTACCGAGAAGTGCGCAGATTATAAAGGTACAGCTCGATAAATTGTCTTGAAGTGACATGGTGTAACCAGCACCAGGTAAAGAAACAAAACTTTTCAAATATCCCGAAGTCCCCCTCATGCTTCTTCTAGCCACCTGCTCCCCAAGAGTTACCACTAAGCTAACGTCTGTCTCTCACTACGCACAGGTTTGGCCAGCTTTGTAACTTAATGAAGTCATGAGGTATGTAGTTGTGGGGGCCTGGCTGGTCTCACTTAACATTATGTTTGTAAGATGCCGCCATATTACTATTTGGTGGTCCTTGCCCGTTTTCATCACTTTATGGCATTCCATTGTGTGACTATACCATGAAATATTCGTTCTCCTGTTTCTGGGCATTTGGGCTGGTAAAGTTTGCGGCTGACCTAAACAGTGCTGATATAAATATTCTGACACTCTGTCTTCAGCAGATGCTTGTTCGCATTTCTGCTGGGTATTAGCGGAATCCTGATTCATGGTGTTGGATCATAGCTGGATTAGATTTCTGTAAGCCTCTGGTCACATTTTTGTTGACCAAACAAGATGCCACCTAGTTTTATGTATGTTCCTACTTAAAAAACACCTTATTTAATATGTATTGTTGGTTGGTTAACATCAAACTCATGGCCAAAGACATTATAACTCATGCCTGAATGAAGCTTATTGACAAGATGTATTTTCTCCAAAGACATGTCACAGCCTGCTTGTACTTTGAAACACTACACAGCATTTAGCACTATGCTTGGGGGCCACTTAAAATAGTGAAATCACTAATAAAAAGCACACCAAAAAAATGTGAAAACCTTGGCACCAAATAACCAGTGAAAAAGATGCTTGTTTACAGTTATAAGAGCTGAAACAAGAAGGCAGAACATGGTTGTGTTGGACCTCAGTTGGGAATCTGCGGGTTGGTGACTCCATTCTTTTTTTTTTTTTTGCCACTGCATGCATGTCCATGAATGACCACAAAAGCCCCATGAATATTGATTTTGGGGTTACAAATAAATCACAGTGAGTTGGCGAGTTTGCCAATATGGAATCCACAAATAATGAGACTCCACTGTATGTACCGAGGAGCAGAATTGCTGAGTTGTAGGGGAGGAATATATTGAGCTTTAGGAGATGCTGCCAGTCTTCCAAAGTCTCAAAGACTCTTCCGTTTTCCCATTTACTCATCCACCGGTAGTATTTGAGCATTCCAGCTGCTCCGCATCGTGACCAGCCCTTGGTGGTGTCTTTCCTTTTTCCTTTAGATATTCCAGTGGGTGTGTAGTGGTAGCATGTTTTGGATTTAATTTACATTTCCTGATGATTAATATTACATACCTTTTCACATGTTTATTGACACTTAGTGTTCCATTTTGTGAAATGCTCTATTCCGCTGCCTGCCCTTTTCTTACTGATTTGTAGGAATATATGTGTGCCTGTGTATCCAGATTTTACATCTGTATCTGCATCTATCTATACAGATCTCATAAAGATTAAATAAGATATGAGTTCTCTGTTGGACATAAGGATTGCGAATATCTTCTCCCACTCTGTGGCTTGTCTTTTCATTCTCTTAATGGAGTCTTTGATCAATAGACCTTCTTAATTTTAATGTAGTTCAAATAATATTTTTCCCCTTTTAAGGTTAGTGCTTGTTAGGGCCCAGTTTTAGAAATCTTTGCCTACCCTCAGAGTAATGAAGATGTTCTTCTATATTTTCTTCTAAAAGATTTATTGTTTACCTTTCATATTTAGATGTACAATCCATCTGGAATTGATTTTTGCATAGGATATGAGGTAGGGATCATTTATTCTTTCCCCTGTGAATAGACCCAGTTGACCAAGCACCATGTAGACTCTGGAGCCTGACCATCTGGGATTGTATCCTGGAGGCCTTCGGGAAATTTCTTAGCATCTCTGTGCCTCTGTTTCCTCATTTTTAAAAATGGGAATTGTAATCCTATCTACTTCTACTCAGTGACAGTCTGAGGGTTAAGTGAGTTATTATAAGTACATTGCTGCTAATGATACCTAGCATGGGATAGGTACTCAGTAAACATTAGCAACCATGGTTATTATTTCTGACAGTTGTCAACTTTTTCCCTCCAGAGAATTTTCAGGTCAGGGAAAAACCATTTCTTTCCATGGCTCCTGGTCATGGCGCATTCAGGTTGCTCTAACAGAATACCATGGACTGAGTGGCTCATAAACAACAGACGTATATCTCACAGTTCTGGAGGCTGGGAAATCCAAGATCAGAGTGCTGGCAGATTGGGTGTTTTCTCACTGTTTTCTTCTATAGTGGAAGGGAGACAGAGCTCTCCGAGCTCTCTTTTATAAGGACACTAACCTGTTCATGAGGGTGGAGCCACCCTCATGACTCAATCATCTCCCAAAGGCCTCATCTCCAAATACCATCACATTGGGGATTAGGTTGCAACATAGGAATTTGGGGGGGGGTGGCGATGCACAAACTTTCAACCTAAGGCACTCCCCAACACAATGCTTAGAGTGATGATGGTGATGGGAAAGAAGGGCTACTTTTTTGGGGCGCCTGGCTGGCTCAGTTGGAGGAGTGTGTGACTCTTGATCTCAGGGTTGTGAGTTTGAGCCCCACATTGAGTGTAGGGATGACTTAAATAAATAAATATTAGGGGCGCCTGGGGGTGCAGCTGGTTGAGTCTGACTCTTGGTTTTGGCTCAGGTCGTGATCTCAGGGTTGTGAGAGTCTACTTAAGACTCTCCCTCTTCCCTTACCCCCTCTCTAAAATAAATAAATAAATCTTAAAAAAATATATGTATATATGAAAGAAGGGATACTTTCTGGAGACATTTCTGCATCAAGATCAGCGGGCATTGGTGCTGGTTTGGATGGAGTAGGGAAGGAGAAGGAAGGGTAAGGGGAGCACAATCTGTAGTTCCTAACTGAGGGTACATCTGGGCCAGGACCAGGGGGAGGCAAGCAAGGAAACTGGGGCACAAAATTTAAGGACTCATTCTCACATCAGTTCATTGCAGGGCACCTCAGGGGAGGGGGCTTGAAGGGAAAATTTAAGAATGCCCCCCCCTTAACAGTTTTGTTGAGGTATAATTTACATGCCATAAAATCTACCTGTTTAAGTGTGCAATTCAGTGACTTTTTAGTAAATTTACAGAGTTGTGCAAACATCACCCCAATCCAGTTTTAGGACATTTCCATCACCCCCAGAAGATCCCTCGTGCCCATTTGCAGTCCATCCCCACACCCACCCTCAGTTCCAGGCAATCACTAATCTAATTTCTGTCTCTATTGGTTTGCCTTTTCTGGACATTCTGTATAGATGGAATCATACAAAATGTGGCCTTTTTAAAAAAGATTTTATTTATTTGAGAGAGCGAGAGGGCAGGAGCTGGGGGAGGGGCAGAGGGTGAGGGAGAGGGAGAAGCAGACTCCCCCCTGAGCAGGGAGCCCAACATGGGGCTCAAAGCCAGGACCCTGGGATCACAACCTGAGCTGAAGGCAGATGTTTAACTGACTGAGCACCTAGGCGCCCCAAAATGTGGCCTTTTGTATCTGGTTTCTTTCACTTAGCAAAATATTCTCAAGGTTCATCCATGTTGTAGCATATATCTACAGTTTGTTCCTTTTTATTGCTGAATAACATTCCCTTTTATGGATGTACCACAATTTGTTTATCCATTTGCTAGTTGATGGGCATTTGGATGGTTTCATTCATGATGAAAAATTTTGGCTTGAATATTCACATACAAGTCTTGCAATGGACATATATATCTCGGGTAGATGGAACTGTTGGGTCTTATGGTAAGTTTCTGTTTAACCTTTTTTAAGAAGATTTTATTTATTTATTTATTTATTTATTTATTTATTTATTTATTTATTTATTTATTTTAGAGAGAGAGTGCAAGTGGGGGGCGGTGAGGGAGGAGGAAGAGGGAAAGAGGGAAGAATCTCAAGCAGACTCCATGCTGAGTATGAAGCCCAACACAGGGCTCTATCTCATGACCCTGAGATCATGACTTGAGCTAAAACCAAGAGTCAAATGATCAACCAACTGAGCCAACCAGGCACCCCTGTCTAACTTTTTAAGAAAGGGTTAAATTGTTTCTCAAAGTGGTTGCAACATTTTTTATTCCCACTAGCAATAGGTTCCCATTTCTGTACATCATCACCAGCACTGCCTCTCTTTCTGATTGAGGTTGTTCTGGTGGGCACTATGTGCTGTGAGTCCTGGAAAACACAAGTGGGAATGTCCAAGAAGCAGATGGGCATAGGGGTCTGAACTCCAGCTGAGAGCTGAGCTGTAGATATACCTTTGGGAACCTCAGCTGTAGATTCATTTAGTCACTAATCAACAACATTTTTTGAATACCTACTATGTGCCAAGCACTAAGTTCTAAGCCCTGGGGTTTCGGCTGTGAAAAATACAGCCAGGTAGGTACCCTTGTGAACTTGAAAGTCTAGTGGAGGAGACAGACCATAAACAAATAAAAGTAACGTCAGTCACATAGGGATAAATGCTGTTTGAGAAAATAGAGCAGAGTGAGGGACAGAGAGTGGTGGGGGCTGGTATCATCAATGAAGTGGCCAGGGAAGGTCCTTCAGACATGATGACCATATCACTCAGAGTTCAGTTAGGGAAAAAAACCACTCTAGGTGTTTCAGAGAGGGAATTTAATACAGAGAATTGGTTAAGCATAAGATGGAAGAGTTGAGAAGCCAAGCTGATGGGATGATCAGGGAATCCAGCAAAAAACCACAGTACAAAGCTGCTTGAGGGACCTGACAAATGGGTGTTGTGATGAGGAGGGGGCTCTTGTGTGGGAGCTGGGATCATGGAGGAGATGTAGGCACCATCTGAATGCATCACAACCCCAAGCAGAAAGAGCAGGGAGAAATACCCTGGATCCTCCCTTCCTTCCCACCCTCCAGTCTCCTTCCAGTGCCTCCCATTGGATAAATCTAACAGGATGCCAATGTGTAAGGGAACCTGGGAAATGTAGTTTTCTGGAGAAAGGTAGGGCATGCCTCTGACCTACACAGTGATAAAGCAGAGATATAAATGAAGTAAAGGAACAGCTATATGTGTATCTGTGGTAATAGTTCTGGGGGGGGGTGCCTGCGTGGCTCAGTCGGTTAAGCGTCCAGCTCTTGATTTTGGCTCAGGTCATGATCACAGGGTCCTGGGATGCAGCCCTTCATCGGGCTCCAAGTTCAGTGGGGAGTCTGCTTGAGGATTCTCTCTCTCTCCTGCTGCCTCTCCCCCCACGTGCATGCACGTGCTCTCTCTCAGATAAATTAATAAATCTTAAAAAAAAAAAAGTGGGGGCGCCTGGGTGGCTCAGTCGGTTAAGCGACTGCCTTCGGCTC
>NC_058403.1:207538509-207750156 GCF_002201575.2 Neomonachus schauinslandi
GGCTCAGTCGGTTAAGCGACTGCCTTCGGCTCAGGTCATGATCCTGGGGTCCCGGGATCGAGTCCCGCATCGGGCTCCCTGCTCAGCAAGGAGCCTGCTTCTCCCTCTGACCCTCCCCCCTCTCATGTACTCTCTCTCTCTCATTCTCGCTCTCTCAAATAAATAAATAAATCTTAAAAAAAAAAAGTGTTCTGGGTAGAGTGGACAGCAATGCACAGCAAGTACAAAGGTCCTGAGGTGGGAATGTGCCAGACAGAACCAAAACCTTGGGAGTGGGTGTCATGGTCCAGGCACAGTATACAGAATGAGACAAGTGGGGACTCAGGACAAAACCCTGTGAGACATAGACATTTCGGGAGAAGGCAGGAGACAGTGATGATGCAGCCAGAGAGGTGGGAGTGGAACTAGGAAATGATAAGGTGTCTCTGAAATCAAAAGAGAAATTACTTTCGAGAAAGAGGGAATGATCCATGAGGACTAACCTGTGGGGTAACTAAATGAGGGCTCATGTGAGGCTGTGGAACAGGCAAATTGGAAGGTCACTGCTGCCTTTGGTGAGAGGAGTTTGGAAGCATTGAGGAGGTAGGAGGTGAGGCAGTAGAGACAGCAAATGCAGATGTGAGTGTAGACCACTCCTTGGAGGAGTTTGACTGGAAGGAGCTAGGGCAGTTTCCCACAGCACCGATGGTGAGAGAATGAAAGAGTATCAGTGGGTTCAAAATTCTCTAAGCTAGGACACCTTGGAGCCCAGTGGTTTTGGAGTCTGAAATCAGACAGACCTGGGTTAAAATCCTGAGCCCCTATTTACCTGCTGGGTCACCCTGAGTTGGTTCCCTCTCCTCTCTGAGCCCCGTTTCTTCACCTGCAAATAGGGATGTTGCTGTACTTTTCATGGGAGGTTGCAGCTGGTGCTCAGCCAGCACATTTGCAAAGTGTTCAGCACTTGTAAATGCAAGCTGTAGTACAAGGAGGCAAGGACTCATCTCATTTTTTAAAGCTTATCATCAGTCGCAAATAATAACAATGGCAGCTACTATTTATGAAATGCTTAGCGTGTCCCGGACACCCTGCAAAGTACTTTATAAGCACATCACCCACTCTCCCAGACACACGCATGCTCTCCCAGCTCGCTCTGCTCCAACCACACTGGCCTGTTCCTTGAACACTTATGTTCCTGCCTCAGAGCCTTTGCACTTCCTGTTCTCTTGGTCAGTAACTCTTCCCTCAGATATCCAAATGGCTCCCTCCCTCACCTTCTTCAGGTCTCTGCCCAAATATCACTCTCCAACCACCCTGACTAAAGTTTACTCTCCTACTTAGTCTGGATGCCCCTTCCTCCCCATAGCCTATGCATTTTACTCCCCCCACCCCCTGTCTGTCTTGCCCCATATAATTTTCAGCTCCACAAAGTCATTTTTATCTGTTGTTCACAGTGCGTTGCACATAGTAGATGTTCAATAAATCTTTAACTTGATTCTCAGGACACCTAAGCCCTTTACACATATTAGGTACATGGGTCCTCACAACCACTCACATTGCAGATGAGGAAACTGAGGCAGAGAGGTCTTTGCTGGGGGTCACCAGGGTCAGCACCTGCCTCTCGGTGTTAAGCTCAGAAAAAAAGGGCAGTTCAAGACCCCTACCGCCCTGTCCAGCGCTTCTCCCTCGGCGGCGAGCGCTCGGCTAGCGGCCACGGCCAGGAAAGGCCTGAGTCATCGCCGCCTCCAGACGGCGGCGGCCGCGGGCTGCGGGCGACGGCGGCGGCGGCGGCGGCCGGGGCCGCAGCGCGAGGTGATGCGGGGACGCCGGGAGGGGGCGTGAGTGCAGGGAAAACAGAGGATATTAAAACCCGCCGGGGGCTCCTCCCCGCCGCCTCGCCACCCCCGCCGCCGGCTGGTGCGTGGGTGGGTGGGGGGCCGCTCTGCACTCCGCCGCCGCGGCAGGGGCGGACCCCGAGCCCTGGGGCCCGGAGGAAGGTCCGAAGTGTCAGTTCCCCGGCCCCACCCCAAGTTCGAGTTGTGAGTGGAGACCCGCCTGGGACTAGTCTGCAAAAGGCTGGCTCCTCCGTCTCAGCCGCCCCGGGTTACGATGCGCCCCTCGGTGTAGTGGGAAATCCTCCCGGCTGCCCGGGTGACCCCCCCACACTGCCGCACCGTCATCCAAGCAGTCGCGTCTACTGGCTCTAGACCCGCCACTCTGGGCTTCCCTGGTCCCGAAACCACAGGGGGGGTCCCCAGAGTGGTATCGGGGAAGTCTCTTCGCCTAGGGAAAGGAGACCCTGTGCTGCCCGGTTCAGGGGTGCCCACGGGTCTAGCCCCTACGGCCCCCGACGCCTGCGCTCCCGGGTTCCAGAGAGCCGGGGTCGGTGTCCTAACCGTAGGAGGGTGGGGGCTTGCGACTCCGGCCCCCTGCCAGCTTCGGGTGGTCCGCGTGCGGCGGCCGCCCACTGAGCCCGGGGGGCTGTCGAGGGCCTAGGGCTCCGAAAGGGGCTGTGCGCTGAGGGTGGCCCGGGAGTGCCGGGGGAGGGGGGTAGCGGGAACACCGCTGGGGGGCGGGGCTGGGAATACCGCGGCGGTGGGGGTGGGGCAGGTGGGGAACGCCACCTAAGGGGGCCCTCCCCCAGGGGGGCGGTCCCCGCGGGGCGGCGGTGGGGCCTGGGGAGGGGGGGCAGTCTAGGCGCCCCCCGCCCCCGCCGGGCTCCGGGCCGGAGCCGTGACGTCACGGCGGCTGGAAGTGCCCGGCGCGGAGGCGCGGGAGGGGGTGGGGGGCCGAGCCGGCGCTTTATAAGCGGAGCCCGCCAGGCGCGCCGAGCCGCAGCCCGCGTCCGCGAGCCCCCCTGCCGGCCCCGGTCCCGGCCCCCAGCTTGCGCTCGCGCCCCCGGGGCGGCTGGGTGGCGAGGGACCGAGCGCCAGGCGGCGGGCCGGAGAAGGGACGCGCGGCGGGCGGCCGCGGGGCATGAGGCGGGGGCGCGATGTCAGTGCCGCTGCTCAAGATCGGGGCCGTGCTGAGCACCATGGCCATGGTCACCAACTGGATGTCGCAGACGCTGCCCTCGCTCGTGGGGCTCAACGGCACCGTGTCCCGTGCGGGCGCCTCCGAGAAAATCGTGAGTGGCCGCCGCGCGGGGGGCACTCCCGGGGGGCGTGGTGCCCGCGCCGCCGCCGCCGCAGCCCCCGGGGGCCCCCGCCCCCCAGCTTCCCTGCGCGCCTGGTCGGGGGGCGCCCTCCCGGGGCTGGGGGCTGGACGCGGAGGAGCCCCGGGATCCCGATCCCCTCCCCGCGCCGTTTATTCTTGTTATTATTATTACTGCTTCTCGTTATTAGTGAGCAGTGTCCGAGGGGCAACAATGTACTAGGCTCGCTCGGCTCCCGGCGCAGGCGGCAAGGGCTGCGCAACTGAGCCCGGTCCCGCTGAGTGGGGCGGAGCGGGAGGGTAGATTCGGAAGGCTGGAAGGGACGTTGCCTCTGAATGGGGGAACCACGGGGTCTCCGAGCGTCTCCACCTTCGGGATCGCTGCCTGTCTGTGTATCTCTGAGTCGTCCCGTCTGTCTCTCTTTTTCTCTCCGTCTCTATCTGTTCTTTCCCCTCTGGTTTGCTTCTCTCTGTCTCTCCCTGTCTTTGTCTCCATCTCTGTTGCACTGTCTCTGACTTTGTATCTCTTTTTGTCTGTCTTTTTCTCTCCCCTGCAGCCCCCCCGCCCCAGCATCTCCTTCCTGGTTATCTGCTTCACCATGTGCTGAATATTTATTCCCAGAACTCGCTCTCTCTAGGAGGCAGATGGCTCTCAAGACTGGGCAGGGGCAAGGGCTGGCCCGGCCCCGAGAAGCACAGGATTGCCCCTTCCCTCATCCCATCCTATCCTCCTCTATCACCTTCATCCTCCAGCTCCCCTTGCCACAGAGCTTTTTTGGGGAGGGGGCAGGGAGACTCAATCATGATCAATAACAGTGTTCCTGGTGTCCTGGGGAAAGGGGAGAAGGCAGCCTCCACTGCAAACTTCCCTCGGTCTCCTCAAGATATGGCTCTCCCTTCCCATCTTTTCCCCTCTTCAATCTGTTTGCGGGACTCCTCCCAATAGGTGCATGGAGCTCCCTCTCCTGCTCAATGTTTCCCTAACTTCACCAGCTCCCTTGTTCAGCCTCCAGTGGCCACCACACCACTTCTTTCTTTCTTCTTGCTGAAAGGAAAAGAAGTCTTTGCTCCCAAGGGTGGGAGGCAAGTGGAGGGGGGTGGGGAATGCCAAGCACTGTGCCCAGGCTTTGTCCCACCCCTGGGGGGAAATGGTATTGGGCTTGGCACTGGTGAGGGCTTTCAGTCCAAATTCTCAAACTTGAAGATAATATGTGAAACAATGTCTTTCTGCATGTCTGTCACATCGAGTGATATGATTCGAGTATATTCTGGTGTGTTTATCTAGGCATGAGTTTTGGTGTGTAAATGGGGTTGGGTGTGAATTGAGGGAGAAAGATTATGAGCTTTGCCAACATGAGGGTCCAAGTGTATCTTCCTGTGTATGAAGGTATGTCCCCGAATGAGTGTGAGTGTGTCCGGGTGTGGATGTGTCTAAGTGTATATCTGCAGTTCTATGTCCCTGACTGTGGGCTTGTGTGTGTTAAATGATTGCATGTGCATATATGAGTTTGTGACAGCCTTTTAGCTCTTGCCTTCTGAGGGGGAAGAGAGATTGAAATCAGAAGCCACATTCCCCTCCCCCACCCTCACAGAGTGTGAGTTTGTGTAAATGTGTGCATGTAATATGTATAGCATATGGTGTGTGGGGAAGGTGTACATAAGTGTGGAAGAGTATGTCTCTGAGTTATGATTTTGTTTGTGCTACTATGTACGTGTGTGTTTGTGTGCATGTAAGTGTAGACATGTATGTCTTCAGAAGTGTGTGTGCATATGTGTGTATCTATGAATGGTGTGTGTGCCTACCTTGTATACATGTGGGTGGATTCCTGTGTGAACCATGTGTTTTCTGTAAGTGTGTGTACATGTGCATGTACCCAAACAGAACTGGTCTCCATTCTGACCCATCTGTAGCTAATAGGACCACAATCTAGTGCTACCATGAAATTACCTGCTGAAAGCTAGTATTTCTTTCATCCTTGATCCCCATCCCATCCCTCAGTCTCACTAAGCCTTGCACAAGGACTCTGTGGAGTGAGATGCCAGGAGACTTAGGATAGGACCTGAAGGGGAACTGTCACGAGAGAGTGCTCTAGAAATGGTCTTGGGAGTCTGGTAGACCAAGGTTGGGATCCACTCTCCCCTACCTTGCTCTATGACTTGCTCTTGACTCTGGGCGCCAGTGAGTTCACCACTCTGAGCTGTGGTTTCCTCATATATAAAATGGGAATGATAATTCCTACCTCACAGAACTGTTGTGAGTAACAGAGATCTATAGTCCAGCTCCCCACTCATCTGTGCTTCCATCTGTTTCTCCACGATCCATCCATCCGTCTCTTTATCCTCCCATTCATCTCTCCATCCACCTCTCCATCCGTCTCTTCAGCCAACCATTATCCATCATCTATCTCTCCACCTCTCCTTCCATGCATCCATCCCTCCATCCATCCATCTCTCTATCCATCCATCATCCAGCAATCTCTTCGTCTATCCTTTATATATCCATTCTTCCATCCATTTTGTTTATTCAGCAGAACTATTGATTGCCTCCTCTATGTCAAGCATGTTTATGCTTAAAAGCTCCAGCTCAGTGCCTGACATAGTAGATGCTCAGTTAGTGATAGGACTCTAAGTCATACATATCTGGGTTCGAATTCTGGCCCTGCACTTTACTAGCAGTACGCCCTTGGGGAAATTATTTAACCTCTCTAAACTTCAGTATCCTCATTAGTCAAGGAGAGTTTAGAGTCCCCATTAGACCGTAGGATCCATGAGGAACCACCGAGAACATCTGTGTTTTGCTCATTATTAAACCCTAAGGCCTGATGCATAGTAAGCCCACAATAAATATTTGTCAAGTGACTGAACCAACAATGACATCTTCATAAGGATTCATGGATTCCACCTTCAAGTGGAAACAAATGGCTGGGAGCATAGTAGGTGTTCAGTAAGGAGGGGTTTCTTCATTTGCCGTGGTAGCCAAGCACATAGTAGGCACAGAATAAATATTTGTCAAGTGTCTAAATCAAGAATCCATCTTCCTGGGGCACCTGGGTGGCTCAGTCAGTGGAACATGTGACTCGACCTTGGGGTTGTGAGTTCAAGCCCCATGTTGGGCATAGAGATTACTTAAAAATAAAATTGTTAAAAAGAAATCCACCTTCCTCAGGGTTGGGGAGAACAAATGGAAGTTACTAGGCACATCCTAGGTGCTCAGTAAGAAGGAGTTGTAGAGATCTGAAGGAAGTGAGAGAGGGCTCAATTCTAAAGGAAGAGAGTTAACAAATAGAGGGAAGAGCAAGTGCAAAGGCCCTGAGGTGGGAATGTGCCTGAAATGTTGGAGAAACAGTGAGGAAACGAGTGGCTGAAGCAGAGTGAGCAAAGGGGGGAAAGCAGTTGTAGTTGAGGGCGGGGAGGTGGCAGGGAAGCTGCATCTGTTCAGGGGTAGGGGAACCTTGTAGGGATTTTAGTTTTAACCTGTAACTCCTCATGCTTTCCATTTCTCTTTGCGCTTTTAACTTTCTAATATACTCTGCATAGTCCACTTATTTATCTTGTTGTCTTCTGATTCATTCCCCACTATAATGTCAGCTCCACGAGGGCCCGGATTTTTAAAAACTTTTATTGACTGTTGTAGCCCTAGTGCCTAGCATAGGACCTGGCAATAGTAAGTGTTCAATAAATACTTGTTAAGCAAATAAATGGAATTCCAGGGAGGGTTCTGAGCAGAAGAGGGACAGGACTTAGCTCAGGTGTTCAGTTTCCCTCTGGTCCCTGAGGCAGATGAGGGCAGGAGCCAGAAGATCAGGGAGGAGGCCACTGCACTGATCCAGGTGAGTGAGGATGGGGGCTGGACCAAGGTAGGGGCCAAAGGGGTGGAGAAAAGTAGGCATATTGTGGATTTGACCCCCACCTCATATTTACCTGCTCCTAAATTGTGGACTTCCATATTTACCTGCTCCTAAATTGTGGACTTCCAGCTTCTGCTCAAACACTTCAAAGTGTGAGAAAACATTTATTGAGCACCTACTTTGTACTGGGAAGTTTCCTGGACTATGGGACATAGAGATGAATAACATCCCTGACTTCAATCAGATTGCAGCCTTGTCAACAGTACTTGGGACACGACATGGTATGTGTGGTAATAAGGATATTTCTGGAGTGTTATAGGGGTGCAGAGGAGGACACTGAAACCAGCCAGGGTACAGCGGAGGTTTCCTGGAGGTGGTGGTACTCACACCGAGTCTTACGGTTGAGAAGGAATTGGCTGGGTGAAGACAGAGCAAGAAGGAACAGCATGAACAGAGGCTCAGAGGCAATGGGCATCCTGGTGAGCACAGAGAGACCAAGCAATTCAGAGTTCCTGGAGATTTATGTGCCATGCTGGGAAGAGTGTGGAAGTGGCCTGAGTAGCCAGAAGGGTCCACGTCATGAAGGAATTTGGCCGGAGGTGTCTGCACTTCATTCTGAGTGTCAAAGGATGGGAGATTTGGAGGGATTTGGAGCAGAAAAGGAATATGAAGTTGCTTATTGCATTTTTAAAAAGATTTATTTCCTTATTTTAGAGAAAGAGAGAGAGCATGAGTGGGAGGGGCAGAGGCAGAGGGAGAGAGAATCTCAAGCAGACTCTGCACTGAGTGTGGAGCCTGTCACGGGCCTCGATCTCATGACCCTGAGATCACAACCTGAGCTGAAATCAAGAGTCGGCCCTCAACTGACTGCGCCACCCAGGCACCCCTGCCTGTTGCATTTTTTTTTTAAGATTTAATTTATTTATTTGACAGAGAGAGACACAGCAAGAGAGAGAACACAAGCAGGGGGAGTGGGAGAGGGAGAAGCAGGCTTCCCGCCGAGCAGGGAGCCCAACTCTCTACAGGAGTTGTAGAGATCTGAAGGAAGTGAGAGAGGGCTCAATTCTAAAGGTCCTGGGATCATGACCTGAGCCGAAGGCAGATGATTAACGACTGAGCCACCCAGGCGCCCCTGCCTGTTGCATTTTTAGAGACCTCTAGTTGTTAGAAAATCCTTCTAGATTGTGAGTGTGAAATTTGCCTCCTTTGAACTTTTGCCTACCTCACTTGAACCAAATCTGAACTCCCGACTCTGGTCCAACTCATTAAGCCTGAGTTTCTTTATCCATGAAATGGGGATAATGGTGGAATGTTCCATATAACACTGTGCTTAGCTGTGTACCTGACATATGGAAGGTGCCTATAAAGGTTAGCTATTGTAATTATTATTGCTATTATTATTATTACAAGACCCTACCTGCCCGAGTCTCAGGTCTTGGACCACTCTTCCATCCCTCTTCTTGTTCCTGCCTCTGGAACTTTGCATTTGCTGTGCCATCCTCCAGGAACCTCCTCTAGCCTGCTCCTTCTCACCACTCAGGTCCCAACTCAAATGTCACCTCCTCAGAGAGACCTCCTTTGACCACCCCAGCTAGAATGTCCCCACACTGTTATTTGGACCTGTTCTATTTTCTGCCCAGCACTCATAATTATCTGAAATCATCTTGGTAATTATTTGCCACCAACAGAATAGAAGTGCCATGTAAGCACTTTGTCCCTTTTGTTTATTACTGGGATCTTCTCCTTTAGGGCAGTAGGTATGTCCTGAACGGTCTCAGTTCTTTCTGCCCCCATGAGACTACTGCCCCTTCTTCTTCCTGATGGCACCTTTGAACTTTGATGAGTATTTCTGTGATTCCCGAATCTTTTCTTATGGATCAGAAGTGTCTGTTTCTTTTCTTTTCTTTTTTAAAGATTTATTTATTTATTTTGAGAGAGAGAGAGAGAAAGCAGGATGAGGGGCAGAGGGGGAGGGAGAGAGAATCTTGAGCAGACTCCCCACTGAGTGTGGAGCCTGATGTGGGGCTCAATGTGGGGCTTGATCTCATGACCCTGAGATCATAACCTGAGCTGAAATCAAGAGTCAGACTCTTAACCAACTGAGCCACCCAGGCATCCCAGAAGCATCTGTTTCTTAAAGCTTTTTTTCATGTGCCCTTGTTTTTCAAACCTTCTGTTTGAACGGATGTCTGACGAATGTGCACTTTGCCAACTTCCCACATCAAGGCATGGAGTAATCTTGCCACCAGAGAGCAGAGTCATTCCCAACCAGCAATCATTGAGTCCCTCCATATGCTAAGTCCTGTGCTGGGGACTGGAAATAGAGCAGTGAACAAGGGAGACTCTTTCTTCTCTCTTAAAGCTTCGTAGGGAGACATAGTGAATGTGGAATTGTGCAATTGGCTATATAATCACAGTTTGGTAGGGGTCATGAAGGAGAAGATATGGAGCCATGAAGACATGTAATTGGGAAGGGGTGGTCAGGGAAGGCTTCCCTGAAGAGGTGACATTTGCCCTGAGACATGAAGGTTGAGTAAGAGTTGGGCAGAGCTGAGCTGGTAAGGTGGAGGGAGATAGGCCAAGAGAACTGGGTGTGTGAAGGTGTTGGGGTGGGATGGCAGGTGGTGTTTCTGAGGAGCTGATGAGGTAGGTAGCAGATTGAGCCCATCAGGTGTTCCTGACTACCACCCTCGACCTCGTCCACCCCAAGTTTGATGCCAACATAAGAAATGGCTTGAGGTGCAGCCTGTGTCTCTACTGTCAGCGCCATGGACAGCCATGAAGGGAAGGTGGTCTAGGCTTTAGGGCCACTTGATCTGTGACTAAAACTGTCTTCTTCCTCTTCCAGAGGGAAGCTCTGGTTTCTGCTTCTTGGTGTCTTTCATGTCCCCAGCATCCTTCTCCCCTCTGACTCTGGATGGCTGACGCCGCTTTGTGAAACACCAGTGGGGAGCAGCCACAAAGCTGGGCAAGGAAGGAAAGCAGCCATCTGGGGGAGGCCCAGGCGTTTTGAGAGAGTTTGATGTGGGCTTGGGTCTGTCTGTGTGTGGGAGGGAAGAGGCTGCCACTTGGAGACCTAGGGGGGCAGTCTGGTTCCCAATCTTGTCTCTCTCTGTCTCACCGTTGATGCTTCACTGTTTTTAAACTCTGTCTTTTGAGTCTCTGTTTCTGTCTGTTTCTTTCTCGTATTTTTGTCTCATAAACTATATTTTCCGCTCTCTGTCTTAACTGTGTTTTTACAACACATGGTTGACATTCAGTAAATGTTTGTTGAGTGAATGTTGATGATTATCTCTGTCTGCCTGTGTCTCAGTGTCTGCCTCTCTTTGTCATACTGTCTTCTATGTTTCTGTCTGTCTCTAAGTCCTCTGTGTGTCTCTGTCTTTGTCTCTGTGTGTCCCTTTTGTCTCTGATTCTGGCATCTCTGTCTCTTGGTGTCTCTGTCCCTATATCTGTTCCATCCCTATCTCTAGGTCTATGTCTGTCTGTCAGCCTCTGTCTGTCTGTCTGTCTCTCTCTCTCTCTGGGATCCTGTTTCTATGTTACCATAGTTGCTGTATTATAGTCCAGGACTCTGACAGGAGTTGGGGGGAGAGACCAGCATTCTCAGACCTGAGAGGGCTCTTGAGACAGGACAGAACCAGAAGCGAGGGTGGGTGTTGGCAGGATTCCTGAATGGGACAGGATGAGCCAGACCAGTGTGAGCCCTTGAAGGCCCTAGAGGGGGTCTGGGGATTGGAGCCAAGCTTTGATGGGAGCCCAGGGTGAGGTGTGGGTGGGTGCCCAAGCTCCAGGTGAGCCCCTTCCCTCCACTTCCCTTCCTCCCCCGCTGCCACCTAGGAAGGCCTCCCTCTAGGACCCAGCCATCAGGCCCCAGCACTGGCTCCAGGATGGAACAGCTGTCTGGGCTGCAGCTGCAGAAGCTCATTTTGAACAAGGGAGATGATTGCAGGGGTGACTGGGGGAGGGAGAGAGAAGGGGAGAGTAGCAAGGGCCAAAGAGGAATCAGGCTTGATTGTTGCTGCTGCTGCAGTGGCTAATTTGCCCAGGAGATGGGGAGACCAGGTGAGGCAGGAAAAGGCAGAGGGAGGTCTGTCTGCCCGGCCATGGTCCATCTGTCCCCACTTCTGGTCTCCCTGTAGTGAAGTTTCTCCTCCCGTCTCTGGCAGCCTGTCCCTCTTCCCGCATTTCAGGGTCTGCATCCTGATTCTGCTGGCATTGCGTGACCCCCCCCTGTTGCCTGTTGTCCTGTCTCCTGCCCTGTCCCCTGCAGCTTCCCCATGTCTCTCTGCCTGTATCTCTCTGTCTGTCTGCCTGTCACTCTGCCTGGATCTCTGTGTCTCTCTGAGCCTCCCTGCCTGTCCCTCAGTGTTGCTGCCATTGTCAGAAGCATGGCTAGGGTTCAAGCCCTTTGGATTGCTCTTTCTTTTCTTGTCATTTCTGCGATACTCAGGGGCTGGAGACAAATAGAGACGGCAAATTCCTAGGAAATGATGGGATCGTGTCCTTCAATAAAGGGATATTTACAAAGATATCTCAATTAGGACTAATTAATTAAATCAGCCACTTTCCCTGCCCTCTCCCCCACCCTGTGGTCCCGCAGCCTCCTGGGAGAGAACCAGCCAATGAATAGATGGCAGGAATCTGGTGCTCAGGCAGTGTCTCAATGTTTAATTTATAACAGCCTTTTCCCCGCTGCTCCATCAATCCATCTGGAAGGGCAAGGTGGCCACGGGGGCGTGTAGACTCAGGGGCAGAGGCTAGAGACCTGCCAGCCCCCCCAGAGCCTGCTGGGGCACATGCATGTCTGTTGGAGACGGCCCCATATGTTGGGATGTGTCATAGTATGTTTGAACGTGTCAGGGCATGTCTTCATGGCAGGCATGCCCCTTTGTATAAGGAGAACCTGATGGCAGCCGGGCATGCCTGAGCCCATGGGACGTGCTGGAGCGGGTCAGAATGCGTCTCTCATATGGGAACGTCTGAGCCTAGCACGCCTGCGTGTTTCAGGGGGCAATAGGACACGGAGCCCAGCAGAGGATGTGGCACAGGACGGGGCCTGTCATGGCATGGCTCACATGCTGTGCTATGGAGCTCTGCACTGGCAGGTGAGGCACCTGTCCTCAAGGGCATGGCAAGGTATGTCTTGCAGACCTCCCTGGCAGGAACAGCGGAGGCCTGGCAGTATCTAGAGCTTCCAGGAGGCATTAGTCAGACGGCCCTGCGGCTGCACACTCTGAATTTCCCCAGCCCCTTCAGCATTGCCGGGTCAGGAGCGTTGAATTCCAGCTCTTGATGTACTATTTGCTCCTCTGTCCTCTGTAGCTTCCCTTCCCCAGTGCCTCACTTCAGGATCCCCAGTTCCCCTGTTGCTGTGGTCCTACCACTTCCCTTGGGATTACTTCGCAACCTCACTCAGAGGAGTTATCAATGAAAAGGGAAAATGTTGCTTCTCAAGTCTTATTTTCTGGCTACAAAGCCCCTCAGTATAATGCTCAGCCTGGGACTGGGGCCTTCAGTGTTACGACCGAAAGGATGATTCTGTCTTCACATACAAAGACAGGTTGGATGATGCTACCCTCGGCGTAATGCATGATAAGGTCATGCAGCCCACAGTATAATGACAAGTCTGTTGATGCAGCCCTTAGTGTAGTGCCCTGATGAGTGATCCAGCCTTCTTTTTTTTTTTTTTTAAGATTTTATTTATTTATTTGACAGAGAGAGACATAGTGAGAGAGGGAGCACAAGCAGGGGGAGTGGGAGAGGGAGAAGCAGGCTTCCCGCGGAGCAGGGAGCCCAATGTGGGGCTGGATCCCAGGACCCTGGGATCATGACCTGAGCTGAAGGCAGACGCTTAATGACTGAGCCACCCAGGCGCCCCATGATCCAGCCTTCTGTACAATGACAAATCTGGAGATGCAACCCTTTGTGTGATGCCAGGGTAGTGTTGGGGCCATAAACGTATCTCAACAGGCAGTGGCTGGGACACTTGGTGCAGTGAGAAGGAAGAGGAGTTTGCTCATTACGGTGAGTGCATTCCCTGGCTATTCCAGGAGGCCAGGATTCCTCAACCCTGCTGGCTGAGGCTGGCTCCATTAGCCCTTGCAAATGCCATGTGACCTCAGCAGGACACCAGGCTTATTAGTAAAGCATCAATTCTGCAGGAATATTTCAGGACTGACTGCAATGCTAATGAGTTGGTCAGGGAGACCAGACCTAAGAGTGCCGCTGACAGAATGTACACAGATGTCAGTCCCTACTGAGAGAAGTGCGGGAATGTTCGTGGATGCAGATAGACACAAACGGACATAGAGAATTATACGTGGAAGGGCATGAGTATTCTTTTTTAGAATTTTCACCTATTTTACCTGGTGTTCTTGGATGGACACAGATGTGTGACATGTATGTGGCTTCTGGGGAGACATGCACGTGGGGTCACACAGAGGGCCACTGGTATTTATAGGGAGGCGTTCACCTGTGTGAACGTAGATAGGCATTTACGTTTGTGGCTCTGGAGCTGTGCAGGGACGCGAACGCTCATGGAGAAGGCAAAGACACAAACATATCTGGTGCGCACATATAAAGACCGATTGTGCAGATTGACTTGGGGGCTCATGAATTGTGCACAGAGCATATGGGAATAGAACGCTGATGACCATTTCAGAGTGAAGGGAATGTTCATGGCCATGGGAGACAGTGAAAGACACACATACATGCACACTGGTCCACTGATGCACACCAGCCTTTGCCTGGATTTACACGAATGTGCGCCTATAGACATGACTAGTCACAGATGAGCCCAGATGTTCCATATGTGTCCAGAACATAGGTGCTCACAGGTGCCTATAGATAGACACAGATGTCCACACAGTCACAGAACTCCTGTGTACCCCAATATCCACAAGCTACTATTTTTTAAAAAGATTTTATTTATTTATTTGTCAGAGAGAGTGAGCACAAGCAGTGGGAGAGGCAGGCGGAGGGAGAAGCAGACTCCCCGCTGAGCAGGGATTCTTGATGTGGTACTCGATCCCAGGACCCTGGGATCATGACCTGAGCCGAAGGCAGACACTTAACTGACCGAGCGACCCAGGCATCCCTCCACATGCTACTATTTTGGAAAGTGAATGACCAAGCTCCCCCTCTCCCCTCAGTTCCTTGGACTCCTGGCAAAGTGAGATCTTAAAGCCAATAGGAATGGCCTTTGGCCTTGGAACCCCCAGGTCCTTTTCGAAGAACAGGGAGGGGGAAATCCAGAGTCACATGGGCACCTGGGTGACCCGGCAATGCCATCCAGGAATATAGTGTCCTGAGCTCAGCCTCCCTCCCCAGACTGTCTCAGCTGAGATTCTCCCTTGTTGACGCCCTCCTCCCATCAGAGCTAATTATGGTGGCCAGTGCTGGCAAATGGCTTGGAGTGCCTGGCACAAGGAAGAGCCCAGTGAATATTAGGGACCATAATTATCATTGAGTAGAATCGTTATTACCATTATGAATATTCTCCTTGGAATGCAAAGAGATCCTTGTCCTTTGTGTCTAGTTTTCCAGACTTTTCTCTCATCCCCCTCCCGACTGTCCTGTCCTGGCACCCACCGTAGCGTCCCTCCAGCCTTCCAGCTTCGTCTGTTTCTCTCCTGCTCTCGCTTGAGAGATTTCAGTCCTTGAAAGCCATGGTTTCCTTTCTCATTGGTTGGCTTTTCCCTGACATCTCTCTTTGTTCTCATCTGCCTCTAAGCATCACAGTCTGGTCTGTCTGCCTGGGGATGGGTGGGTGTCAGAGAATGTGTTTGGAATAGAAAGCCCCCTAAAATGGCCTAGTTCAAGAGGAGCTATAGATAAGGAATGCAGAGAATCTCACAAAACCCAGTACCTGGGGCTCCAGGACTTTGGAAAGCCATCACTTACACACTCACTTCAATTCAGTAGCAAATACTTACTGCGCACCTACTATGCACCAGGTAGACAAGACAGATGAGCGGCTTGCTCTCATGGAGCTGGCATTTTAGCGGTAACGGGGAGAAATTATAATCCTATAATAGCACTGTGCTGAGAGTTAAACCAGGGCAAGGGATGGTGGCAGAGATGGGGCTACTTTGGATTCAGGAGCAAATCCCCACTCTCCTGTCCCCCTCCACTCTGGGTGCCCCTCAGTCCAGCAGCCCCTGATCCCCTGGGCACCTTCAGCTCCATGGCCCCACGCCTTTTAATTGCCTTGACCTTCATGTTCCAATTCCATCTCCCTGGAAGATTGAAAGAGGAGAATTTGCCTCTTTCAATGTGTATCAGGAATCAACTTGTCCAGTTTGCTGAGACTGGACACCTTGGGTACCTGGGAACACGTTGTTATGGAAGTCTCTTTCTCAGCAGGGACTTACAGGTAGGAGCCTTCTCTTAGAAGGGGGCCTGGGAGGGGAGGCAATAATAGACACCCATCATTTACTCATGCATTCATTCATTCACTGGACAAACTGAGTGTCTAGAGTCCCAGGTGCTGTTGTAGGTGCTGAGACAGTGTGAATACAATGGATCTGTTTCAGTCTTGCAATGTGTATTTTATACTGGACACACAATAAACATGTAAGCAAATAAATAAACAAGTTCATTTTAGATAGATAAACACTGTAAAGACAACAAGGAGGTGGGGAAGGAAGTAACCAGGAGCCTTATTTTGTCAGGACATCTGGGTAGACTCTCTGGGGAGGTGACATTTTTTTCCATCTTAATTGAGATGTAATTGGCATATAACATTGTGTAAGTTTAAGGTATACAACGGCATGATTTGATACACATATATATTGTGAAGTGATTACCACAATAGGGTTAGTTAACACCTCCATCACATAATTACCTGTGTGCATATGTATGTGTGGTGACAACTGAAGATCTATTCTCTTAGCAACTTTTTTTTAAAGATTTTATTTATTTATTTGAGAGAGAGAGAGAGTGTGCACAAGCAGGGGGGAGGGGCAGAGGGAGAGGGAGAAACAGACTCTCTGCTGAGCAGGGAGTCCGACGCGGGGCTGGATCCGGTCCTGGGATAATGACCTGAACCGAAGGAAGACGCCCAACCGACTGAGCCACCCAGGCATCCGAGTTGTTGGTTTTTATTCTAAGTGCAACGAGAAGTTGCTGGACCAGTTGCAGTGGGGAAGAGTGCCATGATCTGACTCACGTTGTTTAAAGATCCCTCTAATTTCCTTGTTAGGCAATGGGTTTCAGGGAGTGAGGGTGGAAGCAGGGAGCTGAGGGAGGAGGTAACTGCAATAGTCCAAGCAAAAGCCAGCGGTGGCTGCGCCAGGATAGAAGCTTCCAGAATGATGAGCAGTGGGCATATTTGGTGCATGTTTTAAGTAGAGCCACCAGGACTTACTGATGGATCATATGTGAGGGGTGAGAAAAAGGAAAATAGGAATGGGATGGTAGCTGGAGAGAAACATGAGGCCCAAGGAGAATTTCTTTTCTTTCTTTTTAAAATATTTTATTTATTTATTTGAGAGAGAGAGAGAGAGAGCAAGCACGAGCAGGGGGACAGGCAGAGGCAGAGGGAGAAGCAGATTCCCTGCTGAGCAGGGATTCCCGACATGGGACTTGATTCCGGGATCCTGGGATCATGACCTGAGCTGAAGGCAGACACTTAACCGACTGAGCCACCCAGGCACCCCCTAAGGAGAATTTCTAAAAGAAGTGGGGACCAGAGCAGACCAGATGACAGCTGGGTCATCCTGCCTCTTAATAGCCAGGAAGAGATAATGGTCTGCACCCCATTCTGTGCTCTATCAAAAGCCAGTGTCTCCCCAAGATTTCCCCCTCCCAGGGGGACCTATATTCTCTTGGTCATCCTTGTCTTCAACTTCCTGCTTCTGCTGAATTATTATTCTCCATTTGGCATCTTGTGCCCTTTGGTGTCTGCCCTGACCTTTTACATAGACTGAGAGCTCAGTCCTCGAGGTGATGGAGAGCCTCGAGTGCCAGGGCAAGACATTCAAACTTCATCCTGAAACCAGTGGGGCCATTTTTCCATCCATGTAGCTATTCAACAAGTACTTCTGAGGACCTACTAGGTACATCACAGGAGAGAAGATGGTGAGCCAGGCAGAGTACATGGGGCATCCTTCAAAATGGGGAGACAGGTAATGATCAAATATTCACAAATATGTGTGTCTGGGTGGCTCAGTCGGTTAAGTGGCTGCCTTCGGCTTAGGTCATGATCCCAGGGTCCTGGGATCGAGCCCCGCATTGGGCTCCCTGCTCAGCAGTGAGCCTGCTTCTCCCTCTGCCTGCCACTCCCCCTGCTTGTACTTTCTGTCAAATAAATAAATAAAATCTTTAAAAAATATTCACAAATAAATATAAACGGCGGCTCTGCTAACAGCTTTCAGGAAAAGATCCTTGGTGTTATCTGAGTTTAATAAGGGGATTTGATCTAATTTGGAGGAAGCAAGAGCTGGGGTCCAAAGCTAAGAGTAAAGGGTGCTCTGGGCAGAGGGAACTTCTTAGGCAAAGGCCCTGGGGTGAGAGAAAGTGTGGACAGTATGATAGATTAAAGAAGACCTTGCAGGGGAGAGACTGTGTGGGATGAAAGCAGAGGTAAGTAAAGGGTAGACCTGCAGGGCTTTATGGTTGTGTTAAGGAGTTTTGTCTGTATCCTAAGAATAAAGGGAATCTACCAATGAGGTTTCAGTTGGGAGGATGTTATGATCAGATGTGCATTGTGAAAGTGCCCTGAGGTTCTCATGTGTAGAGTGGACTGGCAAGAGAAAAGGTCAATCAAGGTAGACCAGGTAGACTTTCTGAATTGTGAGAGTAGACCATTTGGACTTACTGGACTACGGAGTGGTGATAAAGATGGAGAACTGGGGCACCTGGGTGACTCACTGTGTTGAGTGTCTGACTCTTGATTTCAGCTCAGGTCATGAACTTGGGGTTGTGGGATCAAGCCCCACATCGGGCTTTGTGCTCAGCAGGCAGTCTGCTTGAGATTCTCTCTCCCTCTCCCTCTGCCCCCTTCAAATAAATAAGTATATCTTAAAAAAAAAAAAGATGAAGAACCATGCATGAACACAAAATATTGAAGAGTTAAAATCAACAAGACTTGGTGAGGGAAGGGAAATGGGGGTGAGGATAATGCCTTGGCATCTGAACCACTGACTTGATGGCAGTGGGAGGAGGAGGTGCCATGAAGATGATGAGAACTAGGTTCAAGAGAGGAGATCTTGCATTTCATTTTGAGCATGTTAGGATTGAGATGCTTTTGAGACATCCAAAGTGGGGCAGGTCAAAAAGTCAGCTGCATATATGGGTTTGGAGTTCTGAGGACGTTTACGCTTGCAGGTGGTGATGGAAGCTTTGCCAAGGGTAAGTGGTTCTCAACTGGGAGGTGATTTCACATCCAGGAGACATTTGGCAATATCTGGAGACATTTATTGTCACAACGGGGAGGGGCTGTCTAGGGGGTGGAAACTGCTAAACATCCTATAGGGTGCAGAATTGTTACCCAGCCAAAATATCACTAGTGCTGAGGTTGAGAATCCTTGGTTTAGAGTAACATTTAATGGCTAGGTGGAGGAAGAAGAAAAGGAGATGCACTGAGGTAGGAGGGAACCATGCAAGCATGTATCATAGTGTCCAAGGGAAGGAAATGTATCAAGAAAGTGAGAGCACTCAACAGAGTCAAATCCTGCTGAGAGGTCAAGAAAGATGGTGAGCTGAGAAGTGTCCATTGGATTTAGAAACATGGAGGCCATTGGTGATATGATGGGGTCAAAAACTAGATAAGAGTGGTGGAGGAGGGAGTTAGTGTAGGCAACTAGGAAGAGGAGAGAAGTGGGAGACAGATGGAAGGAGGAATCAAGTGAGGTATTTTGGTTTTTTAATAGGGGAGACGAGTTCATTTAAAAATTAAGGAGAAAGTTCTGCCTGAAAGGGAGAAGTTGGATATGCAACACAAAGACAGGATATTGATTGTATAAGACTCCCAAGAAGGGAGAAAGGGACAGAACAAGAACAGCTGCATGAACCTTAAGAGGAAGGGCAGCTTCTCCGCCATAACAGGAAGTAAGGACCAGGATGGGGAAGAAGTTTATAAATGATGACAGGAGAAGGGGGATTCTATTTTATGGCTCTAATTTTCCCTGGTTAGTCAGGGAAGGTTAAAGGAGAGTGGAGAATGTCTAGAGTCTTTCTGCTTAGTTCAAGTGGCCCCACGACAGTGTGCCTTCCCCATGCTACACAACCATGAAGAAAGCCTTCTTCAAGGTCCCCTCCTGAACTCCTGGCCTGAGGGTTGGCCTCTGAGCCTAGATAGAGCTCAGATGTCCAACTCCAGTATTTACGAGGTAAGACTTGTGATGGGTTCTCATAAAGTCCCCCATTCTTGAAGATTAATGCCGTTTGTAACAGCCCATCAAGAAAGCCTTTGTAATAATCCTTGGAAAAGACCCATAAAATCCACTTTGATGAATTTTAGGAAATGGCATTGGAAAATACAGTCCCCGTACCCTCGTTAATCCTGGGACACAGCAGTCAGTTGCAGTGGACATTCAGAGGCCTGTGGAAGCTTCAGCTCAGGAAGAGGAAGCTTCAGCTAATGGATTTCGCAGCCAGTTATGAAGGTCAAGCTCAGGCAAGGTGGAACCCGATACTGAGATAGACCAGGCTCAACTGAGGTTCCAAGATGGGATTAGTTCAAGTCCTGGGACAGAACAGGGATACATCCTTGAGATCATAAGATACTCCGTGGTTGACTCTGACACAGAGGAGGGTCAGCCCCAAACCCTGGGTAGACAAAGGTTGAACTTGGGTCCAGGGAAAGACCAAAGATAAGCCTGGTCCCAGGAGACCAGGAACAAATCCAGGTCCTGAGTGCACCAGGGCTATAGTGGAAACCTGAGATAGACAAGGCCAAACCCAGGTCCTGGGATAGACCAGAGCAGTGCTTAGGACGACAGAAACAGAAAATAGTCTTATCTTGGGGGAGTTGAGGGAGAGCAGGTTTGCCCTGTGGGGATCTCCCTACTTGTTGAGATTCTTTCCTCAAACTGTTGAGTACCTCTGTGATTAATAGCCATTGCAAATGACATGGCATATCCCAGGACTAATGAAGGGACGTGAATTTTATTTTCCAATGTAAGGTCATCCTGGGACCCGAGTTTGAGCCAGCGCAGGCCCATGAGCCTGGAAACGTGCTCAGCAGAGCTGACAGCTTGGGCATGTCCGGGGTGGCCGTGCCTCCCTGCATGTGGACCGTGACCCCTCTGATGCAGACTAGAGCAATCCCTGTATTCCACACAGGCATATAACGCACAGGGGCTCACACATTCACACGGCAGCACACACACACACACACACACACAGCACCAAACCCACGCCTGTGCCTCAAACACACAGCAACATGCTTTGCACAGATGGACACAGCAGCCGCACACAAATCCTCGTGCACGACATGCACGGACCGCATCCCAGACTCACAGAGACACCGTCAGCCGACCAAGGCACCACACTCAGGCACAGCCTCCCCCGTGATGACCCTGTCATATTTGTGACAGTGGCATGATTCTAGGGGGAGTGGTGTGCTCTGAGAACAGCACCCCTTGGCGGTGTGCAGTGCAACGCCTTGCCTTTCACACTCACAGTGTTTCCCGCACAGTCTTGCACAGTCTTACTCAATCCCTGGCTTACGCGTGCCTATGTGTAATTTCATACACTCGCTGATGCTCACACACTTGGGCTTACAAACGGCTACGCGCAGTTCGTGCTCTCAGCCACCCACACATGCCACACATCCATCTCACTTTTCAGATGAACTCACGCAGTTGACAGGGGTCTCTGCCTTGTGTGGTCGCTTGGGGACCCCAGCTGCCAGAGGCTTCTTGTCAACACACACGTTTTGTCACAACTGCTGAGACAGGAACGTGGCAAGTCACGAACGTGGCAAGTCACGCACTGGCTCTTAAAGCTGTCAGTGGCAAGTCACTAACACTCACAGAGCGCTGGCTAGAGGGAGTCACAGGGCCACGCCGGGGAAGCACAGCTTGATCATCATGTGCCTGAGGGAGAGAAGAAATGGGAAAGTTGTGAACAGTTGCTTACACATTCAGGGAGTCACACGCTCACACCCGCAGCATCACACACGCACGCTTGATCTCCGCCTGTATGGACCAGCCTTTACGACCCGTCCCTCTCCTTGGGGCCAGGCAGGGGGCCGCACATGCCCTCCCGTGGCTTGCCTGCAGAGCTCCTTTGCCTCCTGGCACATCTGAGGGGCCTCCCCCTCCCTCCTGAGACGGGGGTCCCAGGGTAATGAGTTTCCAAGCCCAAGCTGAGAAGGCAGCGCAGACACCTTCTCTGCCCCCGGAGTGGGCGGTATTTTTCCACAGACGCTGGGGAAGAATAATAATAGGCATTGGGAGATCTCTGTATTGGCTGAGAACCTTCCCCATCTTGCCAGCTGCAGCTTGGAAGGGGAGCCCCGAGGGGAGAAGGCAAATCCAGAGAGACCCCCGTTCTCCCCATCTGCATGTCCTCCCAACACCACAGGAGACCCTCTCCTTCCCCTTATGGCCCACCCACTCCTCCTTTCGACTACTCAAATATTCCAAGGCAGGAAACTCATGAATATTTATAGGGGCCTGGCAGGGAGAGAGATAAAAAAAAAAACATTTGGAATTTATGAACCGAGATCCATCTATAAATAACAGGCCTGTGGCTGATGGGGTTCTTCCCTCACCCACCACATTCCTTCAAGTTCAGTTCCAACCCCATCCAAGCCTCCCAGACACAGGCGTGCATGCACGCACACACGCACACGCACTCACACGCCCAGGCACACAGCTTGGCTATGGTTGCACAGATTCCCATCCTCCCATGCACTGTCACACACCCACAGCGAGTACACAGACATGCGTTAGCCCCTGCCTGTGGTCTGGCCCGCCGCCTCCCTTCTGCACGCAGAATCTCAGATGCAAAATCTGTTTGAACATGTCCGGGCACCCTCCTGTGTCCACGTTCAGGCAGATGCAGCCCCTTGGGCTCAGACCAGCACACACGACACACAGTCACACACAACCTCACACACCATGGAAACGCCCGCGGCCCCAGCGCATGGGCCCCCCTCCCTGACCCATGGCTTCCCCTCTGGGCCTTGGTCTCCTCATCTGTGTAAGCGGACACTTCAAGTCCCTACCTCATAGGGTGTCTGTGCAGAATTTTAACGAACCAATACCAAGTACCCGTTGTGGGCAAGGTACTGTTGTAGATGCTGGCGACATAACAGTGAACAAAAACAGGTAAAAATCCCTGCCTGGCATTCTGGAGGGAAGAATAATAATACACACGGGCGCCTGGGTGGCTCAGTTGGTTAAGCGACTGCCTTCGGCTCAGGTCATGACCCTGGAGTCCCGGGATCGAGTCCCACATCGGGCTCCCTGCTCGGCGGGGAGTCTGCTTTTCCCTCTGACCCTCCTCCCTCTCATGCTCTCTCGCTCTCATTCTCTCTGTCTCAAATAAATAAATAAAATCTTTAAAAAAAAATTGGGGGCGCCTGGGTGGCTCAGTTGGTTAAGCGACTGCCTTCGGCTCAGGTCATGACCCTGGAGTCCCGGGATCGAGTCCCGCATCGGGCTCCCTGCTCGGCAGGGAGTCTGCTTCTCCCTCTGACCCTCCTCCCTCTCACGCTCTCTGTCTCTCATTGTCTCTCTCGCAAATAAATAAAATCTTAAAAAAAAAAAAAGAATAATAATACACACAATCAGTGCACAAAGGTGTCAGAAGTTGGTAAGGTAGAGAGGGGGTGGATAGTGCTGAGACACTTGTACTTTTGACCGGGGTGGGAGCCATCAGGGAAGGGTTCTGGAAACGGTGACATTGAAGGAAAGATTTGAGGGAGATGGAAGGACATTCCAGGCAGAAGGACTTAGCCAGTGCAAAAACTTGATAGAGAAGAAGCAGGTTCCAGGCGTTGCAGGAACAGGGAGCAGACCCGCAGGGCTGGAGCAGAGTGAGGGAGGGGGAGAGAGGGACAGAGACAGGGCAGGGAGGGAACGGGGCAGATCACGCAGGGCCCTGTGGGCTGCGGTGAGGATCTTGCCCAGAGGAGGTGGGAGCCATGGAGGGTTCTGAACAGAGGAAGAATATGGCCTGAGGTTCTGCCTGGGCAGAGGCACCCTCCCTGGGGAGATGACTGTTGAGATGGGGAGAAGTGAGTAGAAGAATCAGAAATTGTAAAGCTGTGGGGTGCCTGGGTGGCTCAGTCGTTAAGCGTCTGCCTTTGGCTTGGGTCATGATCTCAGGGTCCTGGGATCGAGCCCTGCATCGGGCTCCCTGCTCAGTGGGAAGCCTGCTTCTCCCTCTCCCACTCCCCCTGCTTCTCCCTCTCCCACTCCCCCTGTTTGTGTTCCCTCTCTCGCTGTGTCTCTCTCTGTCAAATAAATAAATAAAATCTTAAAAAAAAATTTGTAAAGCTGTACGAGAAAGAGACGATTAAAGCTGTCTCTAAGTTAATGCATTCAAGGATTCCTTCTTTAATTCCAGAAATGTTTATTGAGCACGTACTATGTGCAGAGCACTGTTCATGCAGCGATGAACAAAGCGATAAACATCCCTGCCCTTGGGGAGCCGACAGTATCATGGGGGAGACAGACAAGAAACAAGATAAATTTTAATGCAGGATCAAGAGATAGTGCATTTTTATGTAGAAAATGCAACAGAGCGAGCCCTGGAGAGTAGTGATGGGGGCTGCACATAGACACTGGTTGGACTGGGCACAACTCGGGATGCATTCTGAAGCCAGAGCTGCTTTCAGGATTGGCAGGTGGATTGCATGTGGAAATGACAGACCTTGGTGCCTGGGTGTGAATGTGAGCTTTGAAGGGACACCCACATGGATACCCTTAGGTTGAAATGTTCATTGTTCCCCCCCCCCATCCTAGGTTGGGTTCCTGAGAAGCAGAACCCAAGTCAGGGATTTGGAGCACATGATTAACTGTGAGTGGAGGGTAAGGGAAGCAGGAGTGGGGAGGGGATGGATGAGGTCTCAGGTAAATTCCAGGCTTGGCCTGTTCCACGGGGGTGGAGGTCCCTCTGGAATGTAACTTGCATTGCAGAGGGGTGGGCTTCTGGACCACTGTGTCAATCCTGTTTTAGCTGCTCCTGGGGGTGGGGGATGCCTCGCAGGCCTTTGCAGGGTGTGGTGATTCCCCAAAGCCAAGGGCAGGTCTCCAGAAAAGGTCACAGGTGCTAGCTGTGAGCTCCCACTCTCAGCATCTGTGGGGTGGGTGTGCCCAGTGAGGAGAGCTGGGCAGAGACCCAAGAGTATCTCCTATACCCCCAGGCTCCAACGAATAGGGTCACAGGAGCACCAGGCATTTATGCCAATCATAGCGCAGATGTCTGACACCAGAACCTGTTCTCAGCTCTCTCGGGATGAAAATCAGGCCAACTTGGCGCCAGGGCTACCCTGAAACATCTGAGATCCTTTCTGGATTCATTAACTGCCGGAGACTCAGCCCTCTGCTTCCCAGAGTTGTCTGGGAATTGCAGATGGGAACTGAGAGGAAGAGATGCTGCCCTGAAGCAGGTCAGAACAGCTCATTTAATTCTCCCATGGTCTTATCGAAAGACACTGCTATGGTGCCCATTTTGCAGATGTGGAAATGGATGCACAAAGAAGTTAAATCACTTGCTGAAGGTCACACAGCTAGAAAGTGGAGCAGCCAGGGTTTGAACTCAAGTTTTTAGTTCCAGGGATCTTTGTGCTCCCAAGCTACCCCCAACTGCCTTAGACCCCATGACTCCTTCAAAACCCAGAGCCTTTGTACCCACCCTTAGAAGGAAGGGGAAGAAGGGTGGTGAGCCTGAGAGAGGGTAGGCACAGAGGGTGGGAGAAAGAGGTCCCATGGAGGACTTGGAGTGTGCAGGAGGCATTTGTTCATTCATTCATTCATTCATTCATTCATGTCCTGATGAGGCTAGCATGAGCTGGTTTTGGGGCCCAAGTGGGAAAGTAGATCCAGCCCTGTGCTTGTGGAGCTCACAGCTTAGTAGGGGCACACAGACGCCCACCCAGGCAAGGAAAGGTATAAAATATAAGAACCTTGTGAGAGGTAAGAGGTAGAGAACTATGGAGACACACCATGGGAGGGGTCCCTGATCTATCTTCAGGGATGGAGCAGGTCCCTGATCTATCTTCAGGGATGGAGCAGCTTCAGGGATGGAGCAGGGATTAGCAGGCAGTGATGTTTACTCTCAGCCCTGGAGGAGGCACAGAGTTTGGAGAGTCTTGGGGTAGCTGGCTGGAGGGCAGAAGAGTAGAAATACCAGCATCTGTATAGCCCCACAGACCTGCATTTGTAATTCCAGCCCCTGGAATTACAGCATTGTAAAAAAAAGAAGCAGCATCGTAAAAAACATTGTACATTTATTGAGCACCTACTATGTGCCAAGTGCTGTTCTAGGCATTGGGAACCTGGTAGTGGCCAAGGTGTGAGGTGTTTGTACTTGTACATTTACTTCCCTTTGGGAAAGAGCTACACCAGCTAACAAATATATATAGTAAGGTGTCTGCCATGACAAGTGCCAGGCAGGGAGATGGGGACTGAAAAGGGCTTCTTTAAGGAGGTAATCGGGGAATGCTTCTCCGAGGAGGTGACTTTTAAACTTAGCTCTTAACTATGGACAAGAAGGATCCAGCATTATCACTATCCTATCAGACTTATTCTGGGGCACGAAATGGGACAGTTCACCTGAGCAAATGCTCTGTAAGTTTGTAGCTTGCTGGTTAAGACAACTTTAGGGAGAGTCAGTGTGGGGCCACAGTCCTGTGGGCTGGCCACTTACCTGGTGTCCCTTAGATCTATTCCTTGCCCTTCCTTTGTTCTCTGTATTGCGGGGCAGTTGACCCCTGAAAACTACATCTCCCAAGTTCCCTTGCTCACTGGCTTCCTGTTTGGTTCAGCCAATGGGAGGCTGTGGTGGCAGTTGGAGGCGGGAGGAAGAGAGAAGTCAGAGGATTTCTCCCCTCCTTTCTTTGCTGTAGGCTGTGGCCTTGTCTCCTCCCTGGGTCCAGCTCCCACCTGCCACGATTCCTGCTTAGTGGTTCTGGCTCCTGGGCTCTGGTAACACCCCTCCTCCCTTTGCCCTGCCAGCCCTGAAGCTTTTTGCATTTACTACTCTTTTGATCATTCACTCCCCCCACTTCCCTCTTTCAGCCTTTCTGGCTCCTCAGTATCATACTCGCCATACTAAATTCCCTCCATGGAAACATCTAGCATGACCTCTGTTCCCCTCTGTTCCATATCAGGCTCCACCTCACGACTTTTCCCCCTCACCTTACACGGTTCTTAGTCTGTATGGTTCGAAGCTCTGCACATAGGCACTCATGTACCTCCACAACAACCCTGATTCACAGATGGGGAAACCGAGGTATGGTGAGGTTCAAGTCACTTGTGCAAGGTCACGTGGCTAGGAAGTGACACTAGGAGGTCCCTTGCGCATGGACTGTGCATGCATAGTGCCTGGCACCCAGGCGGTGCTTGGCAAGGCTGGGGACAATAATAATCATTACATGTGGAGCTGGTCTCTGCTTAGTACCGAGGCTGGAGGTGATGCTGAAATGCCACCTGGGATGGACACCACAATGCATGCTGATTGAAGGCTCTTCTGGGACCTGCCACCTGGCAGAACAATCTTCAGGCTCCTGCTGGCTCCCGTCCCAGACCTGGAGGAGAAGGGGCAAAGGGACTGTCTCTGGCAGCGTTGGCTGGGAGCAGCTGCTCGACGCTTAGCTGGGATCGATTTCCCTTCAAGTGGCCCATTCTCGGCTAACAAAGGGCTCTGGTGACCCTGGTGGCTGTCACTGCCCCCTCCCCTCTAAGAGGAGGATGTGTCTCACGGCTGGAGCTGTTTTCTGTCTTTGAGATTCCTTTCTTTGAAAGCTCTGGAAAACTCACAAGGATGGGCCAAGTCAGCCCTCTGATGTGTTCATCTGGTGGATTTCTCTGCCTCTCTGTCTTGCTCAGGCCAGTCCATCCTCCACGATGTTCCCGACCAGATCCTTCCCTACTCACACATGGTTACGGGCTGAATTGTGTCCCCCCACCAAACTCTCTCTCCTCTGCCCCCCTGGCTCCTATGGCTGCCGTCGTTGACCAGGTTCCACCGGACGCTGGAGGGCAGGGGTTCCGGGAAGCGAGGGCTGCAGGAGTCAGCCTCCCAGAGCGCAGAGAGGATGGAGGCGTGGGGAGAGAGGATCTGGACAGACTAGCAGAATATCCAGCTCACCTCCCGCCTCCCGCTTTGAGCTTCGGCACCCCACTGCACAACTTTCAAGTGTGCTGCACCTCTTCCTACCAGAGTGGGACTGACATGAGGGCTGGGATCTTTGTCTCATTTGCTGCTGTGTCTCCAGTGCCTAAAGTGTGCTGAGCACGTAGTAGGTGCTCAATAAATATTGGTGGGATGCTCAGTTCTCCCCCCGACCCAGGTCTTTGCCCACACTGCTCCCTCTGCCTAGAACCCTCTCATTCACCCTGCTGACTCCTGCGCATTCATCCAGTCTGTTTGGCTATGGCTTCTTCCAGAAGGCTGTCCCTGAACCCTCAAACCCAGGATCCATAGCCAGGCTCTTCTTACAGCATCCTATACTGCCCCCAACATGACACTTGTCCTACTGTTTTACATTCGCCCCTTCACTTGTCTTTCAAATATATTAGCTCCCTTAACCCTCAAAACACTAACCCCATATTACAGTTCGGGAAACGGAGGCTTGGGGTGCCTGTCGCTTGCCCAAGGTCACACAGCAGAGCTGGAATTTGAACTTAGGCAATGGGCCCCAGAGTCAAGAGCCCTCAGTGACCATGCTCTGTGGCCTCACCTCGGCTGGAGGAACTGAGTGCGTTTGCGACTAACTTCCTCGAAACCCCAGGATGTTTGTCAAAGATGCAGCCAAATGGCAAAAGGTTTGGACCCCACATTAACTTGCCGCCCGCACCCCCCCCCCCGGGGCATACACGGAGCCAGTGGAATTGGGTTTTCAGGCAGTGCTGGCCCCTGGCTGTCCCTGTGATTTATTAGCTGGCAGGTTGGTCCCCTGTCACCTCCTGACCATACTATCCAGCCTTCCAAGGTTTCCTCCCTCCAGCCCCCACCTGGGAACCTCGAAGCAAACACCTCCATTTTGTTCAGGGGCGTCCATGGCTAACGGCATGAAATGCCTCAGCCAGCCACGGAAGATAAATTTCCCCCATGACGACCTTTTCCATGCGCCGACAGATTGATTTCAGAAATCCATCCCCAGCCAATATGCCCAGCCCCAGCCCCCACCGCGGGCGCTGATGGCTGCAAATTTATGCCCAGTCTAGAAATTGAATTCCTGTAAGTAGAGGGAAGTGTCGGGAAAGCTCACCCAGGCTCATTTTTACTTCTGACAAACTTCAGGTGAGAGATTAAACCCGGGCCAGTGTCTTCCAGCAGCAGGGACTGTGGTGGGGGGGTGGGGAATGACCTCGACGGGGGCATTTTTTTTATGCCCCTGCATTCAACCTCGCCTGCCAGGGCTGAGAAATAAAAAGCAGCCAGACCCGCAGGCCTGCATGGTTAAAGGGAGTTCCCATTGCTGACCTGCTAATGTTAGAAAAGGGGCACACTCTGTGTACCCAAAGGCAGGCTTCCAGGTCCCCATGGCAAATATTGAGCCATTCAGAGGGACGGGAAATAAAGCTTCCAATTCATCTCCGTCACCAGCCAGGCTCCTGCACCAGTTCCTGAGGCTGGCTTAGTCTCGGCAACTTTGTGGGGTTCTAATTAAGCTTCCTTGGGCTGTGACAGAGAGGACATCAAAGTGTGGATGATTCCAGAGCCCCAAACCCCCACCCTGCCCCTGCCAGCGGCCCAAAGGCCGGGGAGGGAGAGGCAGAGAAATCAAGTGACAGCTCTGGGAAGGAAGAAATCCGTCTTGCTGGAAAGATCTCTCTCCCTTGCCTTGAAAAATGAGACGTCTGATGCAAATGTAGCTGCTTCTCTTTGGTACAAAAAACCCCTAAATATTAAAGAAAAGAATCCTTGATGTCTACAAAGAAAGGATCAAAAAGGAACCCTTCTGAAAAGAGAAGAGCTTTTATTTCACTGTGAACTTTTCTAGATCTAGCCTCTGGCAGGGACGCCTACAGAACACGGGGTGTGGGAGAATAAAGAAATAAATGATTGCCATTCATGTATTCATTCACTTAGGAAGTGTCTGTGAAGCAGCTACTGTGTGCTAGGCATCGGGGGGTGTGCCAGGGAACCACAGGGAGAAATTAAGACCTGGTTCCTGCCCTTCAAAGCCAGTGAGGCATGTGCAAAGTCCTTAGCCACTAGTCCTCAAAACTGTCAAGGTCCTGAGAAACAAGGAAAGGCTGAGAAACGATCACATCTCAACATGAGATGAGGGAGATGAAGGAGGAGATGAAGGAGATGTGGGGACTGAATGCAATGTGGGATTCTGGATGGGACTCTGGACCAGGAAAAGGACATTAGTGGAAAAACTGGGGAAATCTGATAAAGTCTGAAATTTAATCATAGTGGTGCACCAATGTTGGTTTCTTAGTTGTGACAAGGGTACCATGGGTACGTAAGATGTTATCAACAGGGGAAATCAGGTGGAGGGTGTATGGAAGCTCTCCATCCTGTCTTCACAACTTTTCTGTAGATCTAAAATTATTCCAGAATAAAAAAAAATTATCTAGAAAAGGTCCTACTGACTGAGCATGCAGCGTGCCAGGCACTGCAGTTGACTCTTGACATGTACTAACTCCTCATCCTGATGACAGCCGTGTGAAGCCTGGCTATTATGATCACAACTTTTGGATGAGAAAGCAGAGAGGTTAAGAAAGGCACAGAGGGGTTAAGCTACTTGCCCCAGGTCACACAGGAAGGAACAGATCAGAATTTGGACTGAAGTCAGCCTGTGCTATTAAACTCTAGAGCTGCCTGTTTGTGCACATGTGTTTATTGAGCAACTACTGTCTCATTCAGGGTCTGACTAAAGAAACATCTCTTCGAGGAATTGTAGGGATTTTAATTTGGGGAACTGGATACAAAGATGATGGAAGAGATGTAAAACTAAACAAGGGTTGGAGATGAAACCCAGAGATTAGCAACAGCAGAGAGCCTCTATCCCTTACGACTTGGGGTCAAACAGAAAAAGTAGTACAAACAGAGCCCAGGAGTAGAACTATTAGTGAAAGCTGAAGCCACAGAGGAGATGTAACTATAGGGAAAATACTGCTGCTTCTCCCTTTGTCCTGCCCCCAGATCTTCCCTGAATGCCTTTCATTGGCTGCACCTTCCCGGAAGCCAGAGGGCAAGGCAGTGTGGGAAATGTAGTTCCCAACCATGCGGAGCAGGGGAAGCTGTCAGCAGCTTACAACCAAGTGTGTGTGTGTGTTCAGAGAGCAGAGAGCAGTTTTGATCTCCTTTTTACAAACGACAGAGGCCAAGTGATCTGCTTAGGATCTCACAAAAGAATAGCTGCCTATCCAGGACTTGCATAGGGTTCTTATGAGGATTGGTGAGAAATCAGCTGCAAAGCACCCAGAAGAGGGCTTGGCTCACAGGATGTGCGCCAACAGCTAACAGTGTTAGCTGTTACTGATAATGATGATGATGCTATTATTAACTATTATTATTATTACTACTACCACTTTCGTGATGCTGAAGGACCTCTCTTTGCATAGAATGGGCATATCCCATGGTCACAGGACTCTCTGTGTTTATGTCTTGGGGGCAATACTAAAAATGCCATTTAAAGCATCGAAACCAGAGCACCCCACTCTGCGAAGGCCTGAGCAGGTTTTCCCCATGTGAAGGGAGTGAGGGGAGTATCCTAAGCAAAGCACAGAGCTCTGGACTTTCGTCCAGAGGCAGGAAAAAGGAACTAAAATAACTGTGTGGGGCGGAGACAGGCAAGTGGGGAGGCTGAGAATTCAGCTGGGCTCCATGGGGCAGGACTAGTGACTGGCTTTATTTGGAGGGCACCTGGAGCTACGAAGGGTTTGATGTGGAAGTGACATGTCAAAAGCCAGCTCTGGCTTCTCTGGGAGAATGGATCAGAGCTGTAAGTCTTGAGGCCAAGCTTCCATGGAGGGAGAGGCTCTTCTCCCCTGAGCGTCATGGCTAAGAGCAAGGATTTGAGAGTCTGACAGGCCAGGGTCCAAATCCCGGCTTGGATACTTATCTGCACTGTGGGTTTGGACGACTGATGTGCCTCTCTGTGCCTCAGTTTTTCCGTCTGTAAAATGCAGCTAGTGTTAGTACCTACCCCACTGCGTGAGGGAAGGCTAAGAGGACTTTGCGTTTGTAAAGCAGCTTAGTCTCTTCGTCTGTTTGGGCTGCAGAACACACGAAGTATAGATGGAGGGGCTTAAGCAACCGACAGTTATTTCTCATAGTTCTGGAGGCTGCGGAGTCTGTCAAAGGGCTGGCGGGTTCAGTGTCTGAAGAGAACCAGATTCCTGGCTCATAGACTGTCTTCTCACTGTGTCCTCACATGGTGGGAGGGAGGAGGGAGCTCTCTGAGGCCTCTTATCAGGGCACCAATCTCGCTACCAAAAGCCTCACCTTCAAATACCATCACACTGGGGGTTGGGTTTCAAACATACGAATTTTGGGGAGACAGAAACATTCAGTCCATAGCATAGGGCAAGCTCTATAAGTGTTAAATAAAATGGGAGGCCTCAGTGGGGGTGCTTGGTGTCTGCTCCTCTCCATCCATTCTGTGACTTTAAATCCCATCTCTCTGCAGGCAGCACCCAAATGCACATCTCAGACTCTTTTTTTTTTTAAGAATTTATTTATTTATTTAACAGACAGAGAGAGAGAGAGAGCACAAGCAGGGGGAGCGGCAGGCAGAGGGAGAGGGAGAAGCAGGCTCCCCACTGAGCAGGGAGTCCGATGTTGGACTCGATCCCAGGACCCTGGGATCATGATCTGAGCCGAAGGCAGATGCTTAACCGACTGAGCCACCCAGGTGCCCCAACATCTCAGACTCTTGATTTCCATCCCCCCCATCTGCCCTTGCCCCTGACACAGGCCCCTCCTCCAGCCTTCTCCATCTCAGCAAATGACACTCCCATCCACCCACCCTATCGCTCATCTCCCTCCTCTTTCCTTCCACCCATGTCTGGCCCCTCTGCAAATCCTGTGAACTCTGACTTGTCCATCCCAATTGCATCTACCCTGGGGAGGCCCTCATTATGGCTCATCTGGACAACTGTGTGGTGAGCAGCAAGTTCAAAGGCCCTGGGGTGATAAAGAGCTCAGGAGTCATGGAGGACCTGAAAGGAGCCCTGGGAGACTCAGCAGGCTCGGGAGGTTTGTTCCCTCCCAGAAAGGTCTCCTCAAATAGGGTGTTCATGAGTTTTAGGGGCGGGGGTGGTAGGGACTTGCACTTTCTCAAAGCAAGCTTGTCTGATGAGTGGCGTGACCCTTGAATGATGCAAAAACCTGCCCATACACCCTACTTTGAGAGCTGTCTGCAGGGATTCATGGTGGTTCCAACACAGTGTGGGCCACACTCGGAGGGAATGGACTGAGTGTGTAAATACTTGCACAAGGCAAGCCTTCTCCACACCTTCCTTGGACTTGAGCAGGGGAGGTCAGTCAAACTGAAAGACCTGTGTCTCCTCCTGCATTTCCCAAGGAAGTCTATGTTATTGATTATTGGTCCACATTGGTACTGGGATGGCAGAGCCTAAGACATCCTAGAACATTAGTATTGGCTTTGACTGGGGCTCAAGCGGTGCTAGGGGTCTTCTGTCCCCAAGGTGTGGGTGGCTTCAGAGGGTAAGAGGTTGTGTTGTGTTGCTAGACTGGATAGCCGCTCAGGGCAAGATCGGAGGGAGGGAATGAATGAATGAATGAGTGAGTGAATGAATGAGTGAATGGACTCACGGTCACCCCCAGCCACAGGCTCTCACAGGCAAAGCCCCAGCTGCTTAGGCTGTGGAGGCATGGGTAAGCGGATACCGTCTTTAAGACCTGTCAAGTTTATCACTCAGGGGACATTTGCCCAATATCTCGAGGTCTGACCGGAGCAGCCTGCTATTTTCTCAAGCCCTCCAAAGGGACGCGGTCCCTGTCACGGCTCAGACGTGGCAGACAGGCATGTCCCTGTGTATTCATCACGGCCCTTCTGCCATCCCAGCAGTCAGGGAGAAGCCATGGCTGCCCCTCAGCCTGCCAGGTGCCTGGCTCCAGCCTGATACCACACAATCCCTGATCCCTCCTTAGGACAGACAGAAGCTAGTTTGGTGGCAGAAGGGGAAATGCATGGTGGATCTGTCAAGAGGTTTGCTCTCTGTCCCATTGGCCACCCACTGTTCAGTCATTCATTCAACAAACATTTGGCATGCCAGGCCCGGGGAATGAAGTCAATGAGCCAAACAGACAGGGGCAGAGGCAGGCTTTGAGCCAGTGGTCACACCCGTGAGGTCCTAACGGCCTCTGTGATCAGCCCTTGAAGGAGCACTGGGAAGGTACGGTGTGGGGGGAGCCAGATGGCCTGCGTTCAAGCCCAGGACCATACTGCAGGCTGTGAAGCTCTGGGGAAGAGATCTGAACCCTCTGCCCCAGTTTCTTCCCCTATCAAAGGCCCAAATGACAGTCCCTGCCAATCACCTACTTACAAAGTGCTTAGAACAACGCTTGACATCGAGGAAGAAGTGGAGGTATTAGGGAAGGCCAGCACAGGATGCCTTGAGAGGTGGGTAACATGGGGCAGGGACAGCAAGGCTGCTTTTGGAAGAGACATTTATGCAAGAGCCCCCAGGAATGGGAAGGGTTAGTCCGGCCATGAGATGGGGCAAGAGTGTTGATGGCAGAGGGTCCAGCCAAGGCAAAGACATGGAGGTGGGAAAAGCAGGGTGTTCCAGGAAGACCAGAGGATGGGCCAGAGACAAGAGCCAGTGGTGTAGACTTGTTGATTGCCGGCCAGCCACGATGAGACAGGACTCCCCTCCGTCAAATTCTATCTAGGAGATACTCCGGGACAGGGAGCCGACTGAGCCACATGCGGATGAGGACAGAGCAAGCATCTCCACCCATCTTCCACGGGGCTCACTCCTCTCCAACATCGGCCTTTTGGGACTGTTCATCCTGTGGCCTCAGCCCCAGCTCCACGGGACTCTCATCAGTTCTTCCAGACCATCTCACTTCTGTGCCTGCATCGAGATAGACCGTTTTGATTTCAGGAAGTTAGTGAACTGGCTTTAGAGTCACGAGGGTAATAATAATAATAATAATAATAATAATAATAATAATGATAATAGCAAACACATAGCACTTACTACATGCTGATGACTGTTGTAATCACTTGCACGTAGAGGGCATTAACTCATTCAAGCTTCCCAGCAGCCGTGTGAGGTAGGTACAGCTATCGTGTCCATTTTCCAGATGAGGAACCCGAGGCAGGGAGAGATGAAGTGACTTGCTTCAGACAATGAGCAAGTGGCCAAGCAAAGACATAAACCCAGGCAGCCTGACCCCCAGACTCTGCTCTTAACCACCTGCCTCTACTCTACCATCCAAGTAGGAGTAAGAAACATCCAAAGGAAATGAGTTTTTTCTGTCAGAAGTTTTTTTTTTTTAAGATTTTATTTATTTGAGAGAGAGAGAGAGCATGCACGCGCATGAGCACAAGCAGTGGGGAGGGGCAGAGGGAGAGGAAGAAGCCAACTCCCTGCCAAGCATGGAGCCCGACACGGGGCTCAAATCCCGGACCCCAGGATCATGACCCGAGCTGAAGGCAGACGCCTCACTGACTGAGCCACCCAGGCGCCCCTGTCATAAGTTTTTTTAACCGAAAAAATATACAGTGCTATATTAGTTACAGGTGTACAGCATAGTGATTTGATAATTCTATACCTTATGCAACGCTCATGACAAGAAGTGTAGTCACCATCTGTCCCCCATACGATGTTGTTACAATAGATCGACTACATTCCCTATGCTCTGCTTTTCATCCCTGTGACTTATTTATTTTATAACTGGAAGTCTGTGCCTCTTAATCCCCTTCACCTATTTTGCCCACACCCCCCTCCTTACCCAGAGTAAGAATGTTGCCTGGAAAGATGCTGGTGACATCACAGACACTGCTTTTTGGGAGGATCGTGGGAGAGATCCTTGCCTGTTCTCGGTACTGAAAATAGTTAAGCTTGCTCCTGAGCATCTGCTGTGCTTTTGTTTCAGGACACTGGGAACCGCATAAATGACCAGCTTTTCCTTTTTGAGTCGGCTGCTAAGGAACTTGGAGCCAAATTTATGGCCTGACCATATGCTGGTTGTTCGGGTTTTAAAAGGATGAGTTTTTCTTAGCCTAATTTCTGACTCTGTCTATGTCCCCACTTTTCCCTTCCTTCCTTGTCTCCCTTGCAAAAGAAAAAAAAAAATTAAAGGATTGAGAAATTTAGAAGATAAGACCAATCTGAAGATGACAATAAAAATCCCCACTAAACTCTAATTTTCTTGGCTGTGTAGTATTCCCTCCTATGCATGTGCCTTAAGTTTTGAAATCAAGCCCCCTACTGTCGAGCAACTGGAGGGGGCACATTCCAGTGGTCCAATTTGAAACAGCCCTTTAATGTGCATCCTTGTAGCGATCAAGTGCTCGTCCGCACAATTCTCCTGGGCTAAATTCTTCCACTGGGATTGGCTGGGTTAAATGCAAATGAAGAAATCTTGAGGCTTTGGCTCCGGATTGGCAGACTGCCCTCCAGAAACATCGAATTCCTACTCTCCTATCTAATTGGAGCTATCGTGTGGTAGTTTACAAATATCCTTGTAAATCGCTTGGAGTCCTCTGGAATAAGCCAGGGTACAAATAAATATCTAAGCCCCAAGCCACTTCTGCCTCCTGATTAAATTACCTGGCCTCAAATGCAATAATATCCTTGTCTTATTAAGAGGCAGCTGCTTGCTCTCTTCCTGCTGGCTAACCCCCGATAGCCAGTTCTCCACGGATGGCTGCCCCAAGATACTGTAGCCGTCCGTCCACCCCTGGGGGAACCAGGAATTGTGTTGGAACCAAGATGTAGGTGGTAGAGCTGTAGGCTGAGATGATTGATCCTGGGTGTGACAGCGAGAAAAATTTTTCCTGCATGTCAATCCTGGACCTGTTAACGGGGATTGCTGGTTAATTGGGGCAGCATCCTCAGTGAAAGTATTTGAAAAAAATCCCAGCTAGAAAAGATGATTTGAGAAACAGCTACTTGAGCACATAGCTTCCCCACTTAGAGCCCATTAGCAGGAATATTAAACTCCAGAGCCAGCAGCTCAGCCAAGAAAGCAGCTAGCTTCTCCAGCACATTTACCACATCTGGGGTGAGACTGGCCACCTGATCGCAGGTTTCTGTACCTGGACAGTTCCTGGGCTCTCACACCTGCTGTCATAAGCATTTTTCTTAGGATAGGCCATTCTCTATTCTTAGGACTGTGACCTCCAAGAGTTCATGACCTATGTTCCAAGCTAAACCCAGTTAGAGAGCCGACATTTGCACTCTCCAACAGTGAGCCTTCCAGGACATTTCCAGTGGTTCCCGGGGACATGAACTTGACTGCGGATTTGAACTTGAACCTGCCAGGCAAAACTCGGGATCTCTGCTGTGCTGAGATTTGGCAGCCAAGACCCAGGCATTTAATTACACTGCTGCAGAGAACACTTCAGCGAGGTGCGTCCAACGCAGACAATTATTTTAGGAAAGCCGTGGAGGCCTTCTCTCCTTGCCACTTAAATCTTGCTTCTCTTTTACAATTCAATATTTCGCGTGTTGAGAGAAAATGGCTTGTTTGCTTCAAAGGATACACTAGGAATTGTAGAAAGGAGATGTTAATTATGTTGAACTGGGCTGCATTGTCTCTGCACAAATGAGAACCTTTGGAGGTTGGGGGGGGGTGTGTTCTGTCCAAATTGCTTGGAGATCAGAGCCAGGGGGACACGGATGGGGGTGCTTAGACTCAAGTTTTTTTGTTTTGTTTTAAAGAACCGGATTTGTCATGAAAGGAGACAAAGCTAGTCTCACATCCTCCTGGAATCAAGGTGGAAGGCATTCTTGGGTCCCCCCTTCTTGTCTAGGTGGAACTCCCTCAGAAGCAGAACTGGTGGGGAGTTGAGTGCAAGTATTCACCTGGGAGGTGATACCACCAGGAACTGGTAGGGGAAGTGAAGGACTCCCATGCCGGGTGAGCTAAGGAGCAGGGCGCCGCTGTGGGCACCTGGAGCAAAGATCCCAGTGGGTTCCCCTGGCGAACTATCTGCAGCATGCCCCTCAGAGCCCTCCTACCGGAGAGGTGAGAGGGCTACTGATATCTATCACTAACTCCTATGTGGCACTGTTGGGGACTGCTGGGGGGGCGGTGGAGGGGGCTTCTGCTGCCTGCCCAGTGCAAAGGCAGAGTGGGCTTTGGCGGGGGGGGATCCTGGATGCTTCTGCACTGTAGGCCTGGGGAGCCGTGACTGTTGGCTCTACCTGAATCGTAGTACCTGCATGCAAGAAAGGCTGGCAAGGTGGGTGACTTCATTGCTCCATGGAGGAGACGTGGACTGGCAAAAAGGGGGATCCCCCAACTTCAAAAGGGTGAACATAAGGCTCAAAGAATGACTAATTACAATCATTTCAGATGGCATTTATGAATGGTTTGTTTTTCTTATAAATTAGTGGAGGAGTCAAGCTCATCTGTACAATTATATCACTTGCTCACATTACAATAAGCTTAAAAAAAAAAAAGACTTTATTGAGTGGGAGAGAAAAAAGGTGGGCTAATAGCTGGCATCTCCAGGATTGCTCGTAACTCACAGCCTGACTTATCTCTGCTATGGCTCATGGGAACAGCTTCTGTGGGGCGATCAGTTAACAGCTGTCCAAATGAACAATTATTGTGGGGCTTTGTTTCTCTGTAAAACACTTGGGTTTTATCAGAATTTCTTCCAGGTATGTAGGAACACATCTTGGTTAGGTCCAGAATCTTCCATTGTCCACCTCCACGGCCACCCATCCTGTTCACCTGGACCTATGCAGTCTCATTGGCCCTGGTCTTCTGTCCTTGCTCCCCAGTCTGTCTCTCTCACAGCCATCAGAGGGCGCCTGTGTCTAGTGACCTCCCTCCTTGTTCAGAACCCTCTGTGGCTCCCACCTCCCCCAGGAATAACCAAAGTCCTTCCTACAGCCCAGAGGTCCTGAACATGCTGTCCTGTCCCCTCCCTGCCCTCATCCCCCACCCCACCACCTTTCTCACTCTGCTCCACCCATGCCAGCCTTCTCCATGTTTCCTAAACATATCAGGCATGGTACTGCCTCAGGGCCTTTGCACCTGCTTTTATCTCTGCCTGGAACATCCCCAGATATCTGCATGGCTCATCACTCACCTTCTTCAGGTCTTGACTCAAATGACACTTTTTTGGAGGCCCTCCCAGGCCACCTTAAAATTGCAACCCCCAACCACAGCACCGCCCCCCCATCATTCCTTCCCTATATTACTTATCTCTATGGCACTCATCACCCTTTAAATATTTGGCATTTGCTTTTCTATTTCTGTCTTTGTCTAACATAAGCTCCTAGAAGAGCTTTTGTGTTTGTGCATTTTATTTACTGCTGTGTTTTCAATGTCCACAATAGAGCCTGACACACAGTAGGAACTTACCAAATATTTCCTGAACAAAGGAGACCATCATGCCCTGATAAAAACAAAAAGACTGAGAGTTGTGACTAAGTCCAGTATGTTCTGGGGAAGCTCAAGAGGGCCTAATCTGGGGGCCCACCATGTTCCATCCGGTGATTACTCAATGCTTTTTGAACAATGTTTCTCAAATACCTCCAGATATTGATTTGAATTTGTGCTGTCAAAAGTGTCCCCTCCCCTATGCCCTTCTCCTGGCACTCATCCCTCAAGTTCAACTTCAATGTCCTTTCTCTGGGGTACCTCCTCTGAAATCCCCAGCCTGAGGAAGACCCCCTGTTACTCCTTGCACTTTCTTTGGAGCATTCACTGCAATAAATAGTTCTAGAAATATCAGTGGGGTTACATGTTTGATGTCTGTCTCCTCCATCCATGGGCAGCAGCCAGATGTTTTCTTCACCTCTCTCTTCCTAGCCCTATCCCAGACCCTATGCCAGGCGTAGAATGAGCACTCATAGTTTCTAATAAGTGTAGAAAATTTTGGAATTTCTTGATGCACATCAGCATTTCAAGGGCTCTGATAAGTCCTGCATCAAAGGAACTTGTTTCACCCAACAATGCACAAATTTATTTGATCACTGAGCATGCCTGGAAAGATTGCCAGTGTTCCAAGGAGCATGGCTTGGGAAACAGCCATGACTGATCCCTGAATTACCTAAGCATCATAAACTGACCTGAAGTTGAATTTAGGAGTGTGCAATGATGCTTTCTTTTCAAGGGCCTTGAAGTCCCTATGAGGATTCTGTCACCCTTTGGCCATTACCTTACCTGGGCTTCTCAGGAGCAGGGGTGGGGTGGGAGATGACAACAGTAGGGTTGTACTTAGTGCCTCTTGGGGTATAGCCAGAGTCCATGTTTCACAGTGGGCTGCGAAAGCAGGGAGGGAGGTCCAGGCTTGGGGATCAGTACAAGTGGGTCTGTGCCCACTCGTACACATGGAGGCAATGATGGATGTATGTGAACATGCGCGAGAGAATAAATTCCTGTCTTGTGGAAGGGCTTGAATCCCACAACTCCTTGCCGTGTTCCTTAATCCCCCCATACCTCAGTCTCATCATCTGTAAAATGGGTTTCCTTGAGGAGGGATTGAGATTACATGCATCAGGCATTCAGCACATGGTCCAGCACATTCCAGGGCATCTGTCACTTCCCTGGGTCTTCTTTCTCCCCCAGCATGGGCAGGGTGAATCCCCCACTGGGTTCCTGCTCTCTGACCCCTGACTTCCCTGCAGACCCTCTTCCAAAGCCCGGAGGAAGGCTGGCAGCTGTATACCTCAGCCCAGGCCCCCGACGGGAAATGCATCTGCACGGCTGTGATCCCGGCACAGAGCACCTGCTCCCGCGATGGCCGGAGCCGGGAATTGCGGCAGCTGATGGAGAAGGTAAGAACCCTCCATGTGCCCCGGGAAGGCTGTGAAAATCTCCCAATTTCTACCCTGCCTTCGGCCCCCATCCAGGCCAGCTGGGGGCCAGGCATAGCCATATATCCACCAGAGCTGGTGGATAACCTGGCTCCCCTCCAGGTGGCTATTTTAGTCAATATGTGTTCAGTGCTTCTTTGGAGAAGCTGAGCATCGTGTGCGGACAGGGAGGCAGCATCTGAGTCTCCTGTGTGTGATCTCTGGCCCCACCAGGCATGCCCTACTCAGCTCTTTAACTCACCAGACTCACCTGCCGAGAAAAGTGTCTTGTGTCCCTTGGGGAGGGGTCTCACCCTCCAACCCAAGACACATACAAGATTCTGTCCCCTTCTGACTATGGTTGATATAAAACAGTCCCCATTCAAAACATCCCTGAGGATGTTTTGGTGCCCTTTATAGACTGACTGCTGTCCCTTGACACTATCCAGCTGAACTGCTCATTAGTCAGCTAAAGGGACCAGTTAACCATCATTATCCTATGGAAGAGGAAGTTGAGGGATTGGTGAGAACAGAAGAGATCCCGGTCAGCCCTGGACTCTCCCACCCATGAACTCTGCAGGATCCTGCCCTGCCCACAACACCAGCACTGCTTGGCCAGTTTGGGACACCCACGTGGGATCCCCTGATTGTTGAGAATGGTTATAAAAATGTGTTGTGGCATCCAGGGTGGGTGTTGGGCTGTTGGGTTTCTGAGAACTTCCAAGTGTCGTGTGAACAGGGGTTCAGGAAAATCTGTGTTTCCACAAGCACCCAGTGCTGTCTCTGAGTTTACCTTAACCAGGTGGAGCTCACCTTAGACAGGTGGAAATGGGAACCAGGGGGTCCTCATTCGGGGTTAGGAGAGGCTAGGGCAAGGGAATTCAGTTCGATCATGTAGCTGAAAAGCACTTACTGAGCATCTAGTTTAGGCCAGTGCTGGGCACTGGGGATTTCGCTGTGGATGAGCTAGACACTGGGTCTGCCCATGAGGATCTCACCTGAAGGAGGCTGATGAATGAGAATGTTCCAGATAGTAGCTGTAGCTGGGAAGAACATAACCACGTAAGGGAGAGAGGGTGGAGGGCTACAGGAGGCAGGGGGTCAGGGAAGGCCACTCTGAGAAGGTGATGCTGGAGATGAGGCCTGAAGGGTGAGGGAGCCAGCATGGCAGGACGAGGGGAACAGTGCATCCAGTAGAGGGATCGGCAGGTGGAAAGGCTCTGAGGCGGGAAGGAGCTTAGAGTCTGTGAGAGGAAAGGGGGCTGGTGGGTCGCAGTGGATGAACATGGAGAGGAGGCAGGACTGGCCGCAGGGTCTTCCTTTTGAAAAGCTCCCTCTGGCTGCTGTATGAAGAACTGACTGCGGGGCAGGGCAAGAGGGTAAGCCTGGAGACCAGGGAAGAAGGGGTGGGAGGTGAGAGGGGGTAATGGCCAGACCGGGCGGGGAGGCTGCCGGTAAGATCAGGGGAGCAGGTTGGTTGGGTGCTGGCCTCCGGCTCCGCCAGGCCTCATCTGTGACATCTCAGGGCTTGGGGAGGGCAGGAGTCCGGCTTTCCCTAACCCTCCTAAGCTCCTAGGTCCAGAACGTCTCCCAGTCCATGGAGGTCCTTGAGTTGCGGACGTACCGTGACCTCCAGTACGTGCGCAGCATGGAGACCCTCATGCGAAGCCTGGACGCACGACTCCGGGCGGCTGATGGGTCCCTCTCAGCCAAGAGCTTCCAGGTGGGTCCCTCTGGGTCAGGTCAGAGGCCAAGGGAAGAGTTGGGATCGGCATCCATTAGTTCTGAGAGTGGGGTCATGTCTGGGAGGGACCAAGGGTAGGCTGGGTTCCAGGGTCTAGTATGCACAAATGTCAAGGGCCAGGTGTGCATCAGAGATAAGGGGGTTAAGCTATGGGTCCAAGACTGGGGTCAGGACTGGATCAAAGGTCAGGGGTTAGGATCAGTGAGGGTTCCATCTTGGTGGGCAGGAGCTGAAGGACAGGATGTCGGAGCTGTTGCCCTTGAGCTCAGTCCTGGAGCAGTACAAGGCGGACACTCGCACCATCCTGCACCTGCGGGAGGAGGTGAGGAATCTCTCCAGCAGCCTTGCAGCCATCCAGGAGGAGATGGGCGCCTACGGGTACGAGGACCTGCAGCAGCGGGTGATGGCCCTGGAGGCCCGGCTCCATGCCTGCGCCCAGAAGCTGGGTATGCCTTGACCCTTGACTTTGACCCCTGACCTCCACACCCAACCCTAATACCACCTATGTGCCCAGAAGCTGGGCATGGTTTTGACCTCTAACTTCTAAACTTTGACCTTTGACTTCTCTACCCAAGGCCTAAAATAGACCCCAAAACTGGAAATGCCCCTGATGGGTTTGACTCCCAGTCCCCTTACCCTCAACTTAACTCCATCTTGGGACCAGATTTCTGGATCTTCCCTCACCCCTGGTCCCAGCTCTTCCCAGTTTGATCACACCACATCATCCTTGCCCTGTGTCGCTCGGGCTCTTCCCATCCTCCACCCTTATCTACCCTCTTCCTGCCTCCCAGGCTGTGGGAAGCTGACTGGGGTCAGTAACCCCATCACCATTCGGGCCATGGGGTCCCGCTTTGGCTCCTGGATGACTGACACGATGGCCCCCAGTGCGGATAGCCGGGTGAGTGACTGTGCCCACCCCAGGGGTCAGAGCCTGGGGGAGACAGCCTGTGGCTGCCCACAGGTGCCCAGCAATTCCACACCAATGCCTCTCTTGTAGGCTGAAGTGTCCTAGGATCTCCAGAGCCCTTGGCCCTCCCCTCGACTGTCTAGTAACCCCAGGTGACCGAGGACCTTCCAGCCCCGAGAACAGCCAAGTCTGTTGACCGTTTGGACTTCCAGTGGTCTCCATGGTCACGATTGCCCATCACCTCTGACCCACAGGAACCATCCACTAACTGCCCAGTGACTATCCTAGTGACTGATATCGGTCAGTAGGTGGCCACTGAGTGTCACAGCGACTAGAGGTAGTAAATAGCCATTGTCTCACTATGATCACTGGCCTCCCAGGGATTATGGGGGTTCAACCAAGTGGTGAAGAGCTTGGGTTTGGGAATCAGACTTGGATTTGCATCCGGCTGCCACCAAATTCTTAGCTAGAGAACCTTGGGCAGGTTCCTTAATGTCTCTGAGCCTCAATTTCCTTATCTTCAAAATGGTCGTGATAATGTTGGCATGAAAGTTTTTGAGATGCTTGGCCCAATAACCAGCCCTAGTGAGGGCACGCACCCCTGCTGACTGACATGGTGACGGTAGGTGGTGACGGTAGAGGAGATGCTGCTGACAGGCCGGGTCATCTTGTGGCTACGGGGGTGAATTCAAGTGACCTCGTCACCCCTAACCAACCATCCCATCTCCAATGAGCGGTGAATTCCTGGGCCCCGGGAGCCCACCAGGGACCGCGATATGCCCTGATCCTTAGGTAGCAAGTGTCTGTTTTCAGACCCATGGTGTTTCCTGATCAAATGATCCCATGACTGGGACTATGGCCGGTCACGAATGGTCACTGGACATCCGGACTGACTCATGACCACTAAGTGACTGTGGATCCCTAATGGCCACGGGTGATTCCTGGGCGGTTGCTGGGGCCTTCGGGTGGCGGCGGGCAGCTGGGCAGCGACGCGCGGCTCTCTTGTAGGTCTGGTACATGGATGGCTATTACAAGGGCCGGCGGGTCCTGGAGTTCCGCACTCTGGGGGACTTCATCAAGGGCCAGAACTTTATCCAGCACCTGCTGCCGCAGCCGTGGGCAGGCACCGGCCACGTGGTGTACAACGGCTCCCTGTTCTACAACAAGTACCAGAGCAACGTGGTAGTCAAGTACCACTTCCGCTCGCGCTCCGTCCTGGTGCAGAGGAGCCTCCCGGGGGCCGGCTACAACAACACCTTCCCCTACTCCTGGGGCGGCTTCTCGGACATGGACTTCATGGTGGACGAGAGCGGGCTCTGGGCCGTGTACACCACCAACCAGAACGCGGGCAACATCGTGGTCAGCCGGCTGGACCCGCACACCCTCGAGGTCGTGCGCTCCTGGGACACCGGCTACCCCAAGCGCAGCGCCGGGGAGGCCTTCATGATCTGCGGCGTGCTCTACGTGACCAACTCGCACCTGGCCGGGGCCAAGGTCTACTTCGCCTACTTCACCAACACGTCCAGTTACGAGTACACGGACGTGCCCTTCCACAACCAGTACTCCCATATCTCCATGCTGGATTACAACCCCCGGGAGCGGGCCCTCTACACCTGGAACAACGGCCACCAGGTGCTCTACAACGTCACCCTCTTCCACGTCATCAGCACCGCGGGGGACCCCTAGCGGCTGCGGGAGCTCAGGCTGCCGCCCGAGGGCCGCGGGGGGCGGGGCGGGGGGGGCCCTTCGACTCCGCCCGCCTGGGGCCCTTTCGCTTTCTGTCTCTGTCGGGCCCTCTCTCTCCCCTCTCCTGTCCGTTTTTTTCTCTCCCTCCCTTTTTGCCGGGCTTTCCTTCTCTGCCCCTGTATTTCTACTAGTGCATTCTCTCTGTGTCTTTTCTCCTCTGTCGGTCTCTGATTTTGATACTTCACTCTTTCGGCCTTTTTATTGATGTCCCTCTGTCTCTGTCTTTTCATGGATCTGACTCTCCAGTTCTTTCCCTGTCTGCCACTCAGTCTCTCTCTTCTCTCCTTCCGCTCCCTCCTTGCTTCCCACCCATCTCCCCAGACCCTCCCTCCAAGCCCCCTCCTCCCCTTCAAGGAGTTGAGTGCATGGATCGGTTTCTTTTTTTTATTTACACTCTTTCTTTTCAGGTTGCTGGAATAAACGGGACCTTTGACATTTGATGCTTTGGTTGCTCTGTGTGTCGCAGTGGGGCAGAGGAGGCAAGGTGGAGGCTAAGTGTGAGCCTGGAGACCCATCCCGACTGGGCCCCCTTTGTCCCAGGCCACAAGCTGTGGGCACCGGGGGCAGACAAGCCCAGCCTGGGGGCCAGGTGGGCTGCATGGCAGGGCGAGCCTTCCGGAAGACAGGTGAGGAGACCCAAGCCAAAGTTGTTTTGTTTGAAAACAATTTGAAGGCAGTTTGATCCAAACAACGGAGAATTCTATCACAACAATGAAAACACGCCTCCAATGAATATTCTCCATCACTGGTTTTTCACTCATTGATCACGCTGGTGCATCACTGAACCATCTGGCAATTTAAAAAAAAAAATTTTTTTTTAAACACTTTGGCTGCTTTTAAGAATTTGGGTATGAGAGAGTAGGGCACAATATTTTTCCTTTTCTCTTTTTGCTTTGTAATTTCAAAATCATTTTACATGAGTCGCACCTGTTCTAAGTTCACTACTTAAAAGGTAGACACAGCCTGAAGGGGGCACTGGGTGCCTTCAGCTGAACACACCTTCACCCCACGCCTGGAGCCCATTCACTGGAAGGGGCTTGGGCAGAGATGGGCCCCAACACGAAGACTACAGGCAGCTCCTGGAGGTGAAGAACCGGCCATGCTAGGAAGTATGGGAGGCAGGAAGGAGCGTGAGGGAGCCGGGAAGAGGCCGGAGAAGCAGAGGCCAATTCCTCAGGAGCCTTGGTGATGTGACTAAGGTGGGGAGTGGGGGGCACAGAAGGGGAAGAACAGATGAGGACCTTATTTTGGCCAGATCCCTGGTGGCCAAGGTGAGACAGACTGCAAGAGTGGGGAGAGTCACCTCTGGGGCCAGTGGCTGGGAACAGAGGTAGTGCTGACCGCCACCCCCACGTTGGCCCCACCACATGGCCCCCACTCAATCTGGGGAGGAATATTATGTAAAGAACCCCAGGGGCCTAGATCCCACCCCACTGAGATCATGGAGGAAGCGACACCAGCTCTTCTGGGAGCTACCCTCCCCCGCCCATCTCTAATTAATGGCCTCTCTGATTAAATCATCTCCGCTCTGTGCTGGCATCTCCGGGAACGCAGGACACGGGGACCATACTGCAAATGAAACCAATGAATAATAAATGTAACTGCCTAATGCATTCATTTAAAACCAATTTTTAAAGAAATCTTCAAGAAAAGCAATTAATTTCCATTTAAATTAACAAGTTTGACATTGAAAAAGAACTGATTCCCGGATAAGCCCATTGAGGCACTTTGTACCTGATTAAAAAAAAAAAGGGCACAGAGTTAGGGGCCACTTAGGACCTCTGCAGCCCAGCCCTCCTATCCGTATTTATTTGCAGGCAAATCCCCCAAATGAGCATGGTGCAGGTGGAAGAGTAGTTCACTGGTCTCTCCTACTCCCAAAGTAAGGTCGGGGATAGAGGGCTGCTGAGTTCCACCGTCTTTGTCCAAATCCACCCAGCCCTGGAGACGCACACAGAACGCAGGGCTGGGTGCGGGTGTGCGGGTCACCTCTGCACGCCGGTCGTCCAGCAGATGCCCAAAGCGCCCGGCATCCTAACCTCCCTGTCCCTGTCTCACACACAGAGGCAGGCCCAGTGCTCCTTACCCTTTTGCGTTTGTGGCTTTTGTTCCAACCAAGGATGGGCAGGAGGGATACCCGTCCACTCCCGACCCAGGCCAGGATCCTTGTGCGCCTTAGGCTGCCTGCCGCCACCTCTGCCTTGCTCCCTCGTGGACGTGGGCCCGGCTACAGTGGGGAACTTCGTAGCCCATCCCGTGGCAGTGCCTGCCTTACCCCAAGTGGAGGTGATCCGCCCAGCCCTGCCGCGTGGCCACAGAAACCTGGGCTGGTGCACGTGGCAGAAGGTTGGAAACCGCTCTCCCCCGCCGCCCCCGCCCTGAGGCATTCTGGGCAGGGAGATGCCAGACCCAGGGGACAGGAGGGAAGACTGCACCGCTGTCACCATCCAGAAGGCCTGGGATTTACGACCCCACCTCCAGGCAGGAGGCGGTGGGTGGGGCTGTGGAGCAGGTGAGGGAAGCCAGAGCTACTTCATGACTCACGCTGACACTGAGTGGACTCCGGGGCATGTTTAGCTAACGGTGGCATTCCTTTGTCTTTGTCTTTGGGCCGCTGCACAGCTAGACAAAGGGAGGAGGAGGTCCACGGGGGGAGGTGGTCACACCCGGTCAGGGGGCCTCCCTAGTGTCACACAGGACACACACCTAGGGATAACTAGAGTCACACGGCCACACGCATGCTTGGGCACACACACGCCCAAGGTGACAGAATGCCGCAAAGACCATGTTCCTGCCAACCCCACACAGGAAAACATACAACACCCCCCAGCAGCTTCTCAGCCCCCTGTCCACCCCCTTTGTTTCTGCTCCTTCCCAGAGGCTCCAGGGGTCAGCAGGGGTGTGATCGCTCCCGACCCCACAGCATTGCTGGTGCGAACGGGGGTGCTGCTGCCTGCCTGCTGGCCCCCACAGGTGATGGAAGATTCTGCCCGCAGGTGCAGCCAGCCCACCGGCACCCCCTCCAGCCTGCGGAGTGGCGAGGAGGCCCATTAAACCTTAACGACAAACACTCTGGCAGGCAGCAAGCAGAGCACGATTGCTCTAGAAACCAGCCAGATGGGAGCTGGCCCAAGTGACTGTTTATGAGACACAGCCCTAGGGGCCTCCCCTGGGACGGGGCTGGGCAGGGCTTCTTTTGCTCAGGTCCCCAAGCCCTGCTAGCCTGCCACCCTCCCCCCGCCCCGATCTGGGATGGTTCCCATTAAATGAGGGGGGCAGAGTGGGCTAAGCCCATAAACTCCTTGATTGAACTGGGCCCCCAGCCCAGGCCCCGGCACAGGGGTAGCTGTGAGGAGGTGACAGAAAGCAGGTGGGCCACACCCATAGGCCACCCGGGAGGTGCCTCGACCGGCTCTGCCATAGGCATCCCCTCTGCTCCAAGACAGCCCTTTCTCCTCGGTCCAGTACAGGGCCTCCCTCCCCCAGAGGGCTGGGTAGGATCCCCACTCTCAGAGGCACCTGGCAGTAGACCCCTCCCTTCCTGGCTAGTCCCCTGTTGCTAAGGTAACAGCATCTGAGAAGGAGGCAGGATCCAGAAGAACCTGCCAGAAGCATTTGTGGTAACAGGAAAGCAGGCCTCAGGGTGCTGGGTGTAATTTGTTCTAGTTGGGAGTGGAGTGGCTTGGTCCGGGGAGGGGGGGGTGGGTGGGGTGTGTGTGTGTGTGTGTGTGTGTGTGTGTGTGTGTGTGTCCACCCTGACCTGCTGAATCCAGAGATGTGACATCAGGGCACTGCCCTAGCATTCTAGAACATTCTTAAACACCCAAGTTTGAGGACCATGGACACTGACTGGCGCCCCACTTCCCTGCTTGGACCCCCCACCGCCACCCCGGGCCCAGGATGAAGGGAGGCTTCTCAGGGAGGAAATGCAGCCTGGATACGTGGGACACTAAGGACGGTGGAAGACGACTGCTCCTGACAGCTCCCCCCTCACCTCAGTGGGGAGGGAACGAGACACAAGACAGCAGAGTAGTGGTTCCAAGTTTAATCGAGGGTGCGAAGGGGGCTGCACTGACCCTCAGTGAGGGCCCCAAGGAGGTGGGCAGCCTGGGCCCCATGTGGAGCATTTGCTTTTTGCAGTTGAATAGAGGAACATAGCATAACCAGAAACAAGGCCGTCCTGCCCCCATCTTGGACCTGGGTGGCAGGGACAGGCAGAGGGGGCAGCTCAGCTGACCAGGCCTTCTCTTTGGGACAGGTCACCCTGACCCCTTCAGTCTGGGAGCCTCCCCACCCACCTGCCCTTCTGAAGTCAATTCCTAAAAGGGAGAGGAGTCTGGCAGGGACAGCCCCAGCTGGGGGCAGAGAGGGAGCCCCCAGTGGTGAAGAGCTCCCCTCAGCCATTTTGGGAACAATAAATACTGTGACGTCAGCAGGGAGGGGCACCCGTTGGCCGGCTGACAGCAGGGAGCAGAGTCTATGGGCCCAGCCACCCGTCCCGACCCACCCGACCCTGCAGGCCAGGCCTGAGCCACCCACACCCCTCACTCCGTGCGCAGGATGATGTGGATGCCGGAATCCGTGAACACGGGCCCGCTCATCTCCCCTGTCCGCAGTGCAAAGGAGGCATCTTCAAATGGCTTCTGCATCTGACCTGGGGAAGCGTGAGGATGGCGTGTGAGGGTCAAGGCCCGGCCGCAGGCCAGGACCAGGTGGGGCAGGCAGATGGGGCTCCCACCTGCGCTGAGCCCTATGCTCATCCATCATGCGGCTTAAGGCCCTGTCAGTGGGGCGGCGGGGCCATTAAGAAGCCCCAGGAAGCCCGAGGACAGCATGAGGGATGGCAGGCAGAGCGGCTTCTGCCGCTGGGCACTTGGGAGGCACATCTCGGTGAACTTGTCTCCCCGGGCCCCCGTTGCCAGCCCCTGCCGCATCATCTGTCCCGCCTGCCTCCTGGGGCAGGCAGGCAGCTGACAGCCCCTTGCTGGCTCTCCCCACACTCCTCACCCCATCCTGGGCCCCTCCCTGATGCTCCGGAGACTCCAGGATGGAGGGGGAAGAGGAGGGAAAGGAGGAGGAGGTGGCCTGATCCGCTCTGCTCCTCCTTTCCCACTGCCTGAGCCAGACAGGCCTAAACTCAGGGCTGCCGATCTGAATTCTCCTCTCCTCACCCCTGCTTTCCCCACTCCTGAGGGTGGTGTTGGGAGGAGCATTCTTGGAGACAGGCCCTGGGGCTCTCAGGGGACCCAGCCTTATACCCCTCAACCAGAGGAGAGGCAAATGGCAGCCAGTACCTACCCTGCTGGGTCCATGATGGGGACAACTGCAGAGATACCCCCAGAGGGACTCCCCACCACAGGAGGGAAGGACACCAGGCAGAAGCAGCCCCGCCACGCCCCCCCAAGCAGGGCGACTCCCTCTGAAGCGTGCGGGACTGTGCTGCCACCTGGTGGACCCTGAAGGCCTGTGCAGCTGGGGCTGTCCCTCCCAACCTCCGCCTGGCTGGGGGACCCCCACTGACGGGACAGAGACTCCTCTAGGGCTAGGTAGTGCCCGCTCCTTGCGCACCTCTGCTGAAGGCACCCAGGTCTCCCCTGGCCTTGGCCGAGCTGCAGTCGCTGAACTGTGAGGCCAGAGATTCAAAGTCTTCCTCTCCTGACTTGATCTTCTGGATGTAGCCTGTGGACACACATGACACGGGGACATACAGGGAGACCTCGCATCAGAGGCAGGGCAGGATGGGGTGCAGGGCTCCAGGTGGAGGGTGGCTCTTCACTCGGCACAGGGGGCCTGCAAGCCCTGCCCTACTTTGCACACGAGCATGTGTGAGCACGCGCCTCACACATGTCCATGAATGCCACCCCCCCAACATGTGCACAGTCACACGTGTCCATGAAATGCCTTCCGCATGCGTGCACACCCTGACCCCGTGGTGGTCAATGCTGGTCTCACACCCCATTCCTCCACCCCTGCTCCCTTTGTCACTCCTAGTGCTTCCCCGCTCAACATAACATGAATATAGCATGACCTCTTCCCACCCCCCAACACGTATTTTGGGGGAAAAAATCTACTTCCAGGCTCTGTTGGGGAGGAGAGCAGAAGGCAGGGCAGACACTGAAGAGGGATGCTGGGACCCAGGGCCCCCACCCAGATCCCCCAGGGTGGTGATGGGCAAATTTTCTAGATGCTTCTAGGAGAAAGGCAGGAGGCCGGGGCACCAGGCCAGCTCTGCCACAGGAGTCGGCTGAATCCTCAGTCCCTGGGCCTCAGTTGTCCAATGCAAGGCCCAGGCTGCTTCCTGGGGCGTTGTGAAGAGACCACAAGGCAGCCTCGGTGGGACACGCGTCATTCCCACGGGCTACGGCCCCTGACACAGTTCTTCTCCCAGCTGCCCTAAAAGGCTGTGTTGCCATCACTCTGGATTCATCCTCTGTGTGGCACGAACTGTCCCTGTTGGGTACGGATTCTCCCTGGAGGGGAGAGGGACGCCAGGGGCAGCATGCGGGGGGCAAAGCACGCAGGACTGTGTGTGCCTGGCAGGGAAGAGCCCCCACTTGCTCTTGAGTTCAGGTGTGAGCCCTTGGAGCCAGAACCCATCCTTTCCTCCCTAAGGGCCTCCTCCTCTGCTCCAACCAGCTGCCCTAGCACCCAAATGAGCGGCCACTGGGTGGGCTCCCAGGACACCTGGCCCCCGACCACCAGAATGGCCCCTCACCTCGGGCTGGTCCCACATGGCTTCCCAGGCAGCTACTCTCCTAGGGACATTCCGCACACCCACCCAGCCCACACTGGACGTGAGGATCACCCTGGCATACCTGCCTATGGACTTCTCAACACCACCATGACACTTCTGTCCACCGCTGCTGTCTAAGCACCACGGGGACACTGCTGGCTAATCTACCTGGTGCTCTGAGGCCCAGACACCCAGCCAGGCCATCTGCTGGAAGCTGAGCTAGTACGAACCTCGCTAGGACCACAATCGAAACATCACAACCGTGACAACACACTTACCGGCCCATCTTGCTGCACAGCACGTCAGCAACCAGTGTCCTGGTATCTGATCTGCTTGGCTGCTTCCACAGCTGGCCCCGCGTCACCCCTGCCTTCCCCATGTCCCTGTCACTCTTGTCATGTCCTGGCCACCCCGCTGCCTCTGAAGCATCAGTCACTTGCCAGCAGGCCACAGTGACACACAGCACAGTGCCTGGCTCAGAGACCTTGACAGACGTCACATTCTCCTTTCCATGAGGGCTGTGCATCTCAGTGCTAAGGATCCCCCTGTGTCTGTGTGATCTGCCCATCCCTGGGCCCCCTCGCCTGGACGTCTCAGTCTGGTCTGGTCGTCAGTGTGATACGCTGCCTGGTCAGAAAGGCTCGCCAACGTGACACAAGCCCCTGGGCTGCTGGGGGCCCCCCCTGTGCCAGCTGCACCCACCGCGATCCACCCTGAAGCGGGCATCACCAAGACACCCCCCTCCCCCTCCACTCCCTGGACTTCTGGCCATCTGTCCGCCTCACCTGGGCAGCCTCGAGATCTCTCCCCCTCTCCCTTCTGTCTGGACCCCGATCCGCGGGCCGGAGAATCCTGAGCACACAGAGTTCCCCGTGGGCCCTGTCCGCGCATGCCCAGCACCCCGCACGAGCACCACGGGGCGCGCAGGCTCCAGGGGCTGGGGCCGTGAGTCAGAACGGATCCGCCTGAGCCTGGACGGCCTGGCCAAGCCTTTGCCCGCCATCGTTCACAGCACCCAAATCTTCCTCTGACCAGCCAACTCAGAAAACATTCTGCTTGGAGAGAAGCCGCAAGTGATTAGAAAACAAACAAAAAACCTCCACTCCTTTCTAGAAGCTGATTTTTAGGAGTCTGGCCACAAGTCAAGATGCAAGGGAACCCGCAGACCCCTGTGCATCCCGTGGGCTCAGGATTACCCCTTCCGCCGGGACATCTCTCCCAGTCCTGCTCTGCCCCCACCACCTCCAGGCCTCTGCTTAATGGTCTCTTCCCGCAGGAAGCGCGTACGTTGTCTTCTGGCCTCACCCAGAGCCTTTCCCAAGACCCCGCTGTGTGAGGTGCCTCCCTGCGTTTGCCAGTGTCCTGTGTGTGTGTCTGTCACCCGCCTCATGCTGGGAGGGCAGGGCCGGTTGGCCTTGCTCACCGCTGCGTTCCCGGCACCCTGCTCTGTGCACAGAACAGGTGCTCGCTAACGCTGAAGGGATTCATGAATAAATGAGAAAGACACAGGCCACAGGGAGGGCGGGAGTGGGATCCACCCCTCCGATCTTTAGGCAGGAACACTGGAGCCTCATGTCTTTTCCCTGTGCACCTCACATCAAAAGGCTCAAGAGGGGGAGAAAAGGAAGCACCTACCACACGCCCCCCCCCCCCCACCGCAATGCCCTGGCCTGGCCTGCCTGCCTCAGCACCCCTCACCAAGACGGCACCCATCCAACGGGGCTCTGGTTGAGAGAGAGGCAGACCTGGGGGCGGCCTCTCAAGGAGCTCCGAGTCTGAAGCAAGGAACTCCCACCTGCTTCGGGGAGTCCAGGAGCCCTTGAAACTGGCTGAATGACAGAAGGGCACCTGTCGCAGCAGGTAGATCACAGGCTGGCCTGCTCAGTGCGTCTCTGAGGCCGAAGAGGCCAAACTCTGGACCCCCACTACCGCATTCAGACCTCAGCTCTACCCCTCCTGAGCTCAGTGACCCTGGTGGCTGACTGCCTCTTGGAGCCTTACTTGCCTGGTCTGTAAAATGGGCTAATGATAGCAGCTCCCACCTTGGAGGGCTACCAGGAGGGGTAGTTCCGGCAGGCACAGTGCCTGGTGCAGCGCAAGCTCCTGATAGTTACTAGTTGTCCGTCCCTGTGTTAGGGACTGAATTGTGTCCCCCCATATTCATACGTTGAAGCCCCAATCCCCAGTGTCACTGTATTTGGAGATGGGCCTTCATGCAAGTGATCAGGGTTAAGTGAGGTCATAAGGGAGGCCCCTGATCCCACAGGATTAGTGTCCTTACAAGAAGAGACGCCAGAGAGCTCCATGTCTCGTTCCCCATGTGCACACACCAAGGAAAGGCCACATGAGCACACAGCGAGAAGGCAGCGATCCATAAGCCAGGAAGAGAGTCTTCACCAGAAACTGAATTGGTGTGAACCTTCACCTCAGACTTCCAGCCCCAGAACTGTGGGAAATAAATCCCCAGCCTGTGGTATTCTGTTATAGCACCCCGAGCTAATACACCACAGTTATTTAGGGGAAAGTGAGTAAACAAATCGGGTGGTCTCTGAGTCTCTTTTTTTTTTAGAGGGGAGGGGGAGAGGGAGAGAGAATCCTAAGCAGGCTCCACGCCCAGCGCAGAGTCCAACAGGGGGCTTGATCTCACGAGCCTGAGATCGTGACCTAAGCCGAAATCAAGCCAAAATCAAGAGCTGGATGCTTAACTGACTGAGCCACCCAGGCGCCCCTAGAAAGGTTTAGAGACAAACTAGGGAAGGAGCCTGGACAGAGAAAGAGGTGACAGGATTAGATCTGCTGTCCCAGACGATCCAAGATCCAGTGGGAGGGGCCCCGAGAGACCAGAGACCCAGCCTGAAGCCAGCAGGCTGGAAGGGACTCACTGATCTTGGGTGGGGACACTAGGCCAAAGGTGCTCATTGACCCTCAGACCCTGGGTATGAGGACTGCTGCTCACACCAGGGCCTCCCTGGGACCCTTAAGTCCTCAGCATGGTTGTGTGCAGAGGGAGCTGCTCCTTCCACTGGGGCCTCCCTGGGACACTCAGGCCCTGGGCCTATGGGGCTGGAGGGATGGGGAGCAGGTGGAGAGGGCTTCTCCACAGCCTGGCCTCCTTAGACAAGGACACTGGCAATGACAGGCAGCTGGTCCTCAGATCCCTGACAGGGCCTGGCCACAGCCCAGCAGCTGCAGAGAAAAAGGAGCCTCAGCAGAAAATGCGGACACTCTGGTTCCTACTGCAGGCAGCCTGTCCCCTCGGGGCAGTGGGGAGCACTGGACCTAAATGGGTACTGATGAGATTCGAGCCCCCAATCCTGATCTCCTGATCACCTGGAACCAGCCCAGGACAGAGGGAACATCCTCTTTCACAGAAGAGAAAAGCAGGCCTGGACGCCCCAAGCTTGCTGACACGGCACATGAGTGAGTGGTTACGAAGCGCACCGTCTCACTGCGCTCTCCTGATGACCCCCCCAATCCAGCCCCATCTCAAGACACTGAGTAAGCAGGCCAAAATCACTGTCGGGTCTACATGGGAGCCCACCAGGCTGCCCAGAGCTCTTTCAGGGAAGCAGCAGATGCTCTGTCCTGACCTTGGCCACCAAACACACATGCCTCAATGACCGGGGTCCCGTGTAGACAGCAAGCACCTGGCACTGAGCCCACTGCTCTGCTGGGCAGTCCGCCGCTGGCCGGCCCCTGGACCTCATGGCCGTCCTGCCCCCGTTCTACAGATGATTCAGCCAAGGCTCTGAGACACTTGCCCAAGGCCACATGGCTGGCACCAGGCTCCATCTGTGTGTGACTCCAGGATGAGCCACACTGGTTCTGACCCCCGCTCCCCTGCCCAGCTAACCCGTTACCCAGTCCTGATTCTGCCCCTGGACCTCTCCAGAATCTGCTCCCCCCCCCCCCGGCCCATCAGGTCCTCCCCCAGCTTCCCCCAGGCCATCTGTGCGGGTCCGTGAGTCCAGCCCTTGCTAACACGCCCGAGTCTGCACTGACTTAGGGTTAGGCCCCAGGGCCCGGCTGCTTCCTGGGAGCACCTCCCCGATCCCCCTTCTCTAAGACCTAAGCTGACCTCAGCACCCCCAGGCTCCTGCCACAGTATCAGCTCACCGGGAGCACACTTGTCCATCCTGGAGATGGGGCAGCACCCTCACCTCCCCTCTCAGGCAATCTCCATGGCCTGACAGCCTTCCTTCCCACGCACGCTCAGATCTGCCCGTGCCCTCCTGCCTCAGCCTCCTGCCATCTCTTACAGGATTGTCCCAAAGGTCTCCGTCTCTGGCCCAGCTGCTCTGCTGAATCCAGACCTTCTCCCAGTTGCCCCCCAACGGCTCTTCCTTGGGCCCCTCAGACTTAATGAGTCCCTCCCCAGACTGCGCCTCTTCCCAAGTCCCCTCCACCAGTGGAGACTCAATCTCCAAATGCCTGTTGCCTCTTGCTCACTCTTGTGGGTCCAAAAGCCTCAGAACAGGGACCACTTGAGCTGGGAAGACCCAAGTCACCGCGTGATTCTCTGGGCTTTCCCCACCCACTTCCTCCTCTTCCCCTCGGGCAGCCAGACCCCCCTCATCGCTCACTGCTAGACCCAACCACCTGGGCTCTGGGCCCTCCAGCTTCCCTGGCCCTTCACACTCCGGCCACACAGCTCTTTCCTGAAAGCAAAGCACTGCAGAGCCGTCCTGACGTCATATGTGGCCATGTTTCCTGCCATCTCCAGAAAGGACCCAAACTCTTCACCTCACTTGGGGCCCCCCTCAACCTTGCTGGGACATGCCCTTGCAGGGTCTCATCCCCCCTCAGTCGCCCGTGCGGCCTTCCCCGGAGTCCTGGCTATGGCCTTGCCCCAGGCTTTTACTTCTGCCACTTCCTCTGCTAGGAATCCTTCTCACTTCCCGTTGGTTCCTGAAACAAGGCTGTGAGCACTGACTGTAGCCCAGGCTGTGTGCAGAGCGGTGGGAATACGGTGGGAAGAGAGCCAGTCCCTGTCCTCACGGAGCTCAGGAGGCGAGCTCTTTAATCTGCCTTCCAGATTCTGTGCATGAACTCTGCTCCTCTCTGTAATGCTGAGGTGTGAGGCTCACAGAGGCCAGACACCGTACGGGGGGAGGGGGTGGTGGTGGGTGGGTTTAAGTAATATCCTGGAGGCCAAATACTGGACCAAGGGATGTGACAGTAAAACAAGAGCCAATACTGACTGACTGTGCACTTTGCCAGGCCTGTGCTCATTACAACAATCATCATGACCGCTAGCAATTACAGAACATTTACTAGACACCAGAACTGTTATTCAAGCTTCACTGCATTAGGTCAGAGTCTTCACAACTACCCTATGAGGTGTAGGTTCTATTATCAAAACATGAATTTTACAAATGAAAAGACAGGTTCAGAGATGTTAAGTAACTTGCTCAAGGTCACACAGCCAGGACTGGGCAGAGCCAGATGGGCACTCGGGCCAGCTGGGTCTGGGTGAGGCACTGGGTCATGTGTGGTAAGAGCAGCCCAGGAGGGGTCTGGGGTCTGTGGTGGCAGAGCCTGAATGATGACACCACACGTGAGATCCAGACCAGCACTGTCCAAAGGAACTCCCTGTAAGCATGGAAATGTTTTAGGTCTGCGCTGAGATGGCAGCCGCTCACCACATGTGGCTACTGAGCACTTCAAGTGTGGCCAGTGTGTGAGGAACCAATCTCTAATATGACTTAGTTTTAATTAATTTAAACGGAAACAGCCCCGTGTAGGTAGTGGTGGCCATGCCAGGCAGCTCTATACCACGGATCTGCAACTGACAGCCGTAATGGGTGACATGCTGCTGTTTTCATAAAGTTTTATTGACACGCATGCCCACACCCGCTTGGGTACAGATTATCTCAGGCTGCCATCAATTACAAAGCGGAGATGTACGGCCTCAAAACCTAAAGTATTCACCATCTGGCCTTTTAAGAAAAAGTCTGTGTACTCACCAGTGCTCTAGACTGTGGAGGAAACAGAACAGAGACAGGAACAGCATCCTCTCAGGGCAGAAGTAAGTCACGAACTCTGCTAGCAAGTTCTACGTTGCTACCTTTCCAACCTCCCTCCCGACCCACCCACCTAGGTGCCCCAGAACCCTGCTTGATGACATTACCATCAACAATAGCTCCCAATGACTGAGGGCCCACTGGGCACCGAACACCCTCACCTCGCAGAATTGCCGCGATGGGCTTCGGGGGCAGGTATGTGACAACGCCCATTTTACAGAGGTGAAAACTGAGTCTCAAGGAGGTTACGCAAGTCCCCCAAGGTCCTGGAGCTTACGGGGCATAGCTACCATCTGAACCCAGGTCTGCCAGCCCCCAAGGCTGGGTCCTCCCCTCCTAACCTGGCTCACCCTCAGATGCCAGACAGAAAGGAAAAGGAGAGGCAGCTGTGTGGCCCAGGCTCATGTCATGTTCAGGCACTTCCGTGTCGGCCAACGCTGACGGCTGTGTTGGTTGGGGTGCAGGATCTGGTGTGAGGTCTACAAGGCTGGTTCCGGTTCCCAAGGAGAGGACACCCCCCACCCCCATTCTCCCCCCTAACCTGTTGCCAGCCCTGCTCACCATTAATCAGCTCCAGGGCCTCCTCCTTGGTCCTGGTGATCTTCTCCTGCCGCCAGGACGAGGGCCGCCGTGACTGGCTGTGCTTGACGAGCAGGTGTGAGCAGCGGACCCTGGTGGGCTCCCCCTGTCCATTTTTGCTGCTACTGCTGCTGTTGCCACTTGGCCGCTCCCACTGGCTGGCATTAGTGATGTGATTGAAGTAGTATACCCGGCCTGGGGGGGGGGGCAGGGATTCAGTGGGGACCTGCTCAAAGGACACCACCCTGAGGCCAAGACAAGGCACTGGCCAATGGAATGCCTTCATTCAACAAATCCACTGTGTCCACCACGTGCCACAGGCCCTTAGGGAGCTGACGTTCTAGGTGCTGGGACAGACAGGCACCCAACAAGCAAATAAGACAATGTAGTAACTTCAGTTATTGGGAGACTTCAAGGAGGAAAAGAACCCAGAGTGACAGGAGAGAGGAAGCCGCGGGGGACAGGGAGTGGTTCGCAGCATGTACTAGGTGGCCAGGCTGCCTATTCAAATCTGGCTCTGTCACTCACCGTGTGAGCTACCCTCTCTGGGCCTCAATTTTGTCACCTGTAAAATGTAGATTAACAACAGTCCCTGTTTGTAGGGTTGTTCTAAGGACTGAGTGAGCTCACAGCTCTTGCCACACTTAGGGTAGTGCCTAGGACACACCAGAAGTGTGACAGCTATTATCTCCATTTTATAGACGACAGAAATGAGGCCTCACCTTCCACGTCTTTGGTAATGTTTCCTGAGTGTACGCTCTACTCCGGGCACACATGGTTGGAGGCAGGAATTATACCCAAGTTGTCAAACACGAAAGCTCTGTTCTTAACCCGCACCCGGTGCACGGGGCTGCACAACTAGGGACAGCATTCCTGGGGGCCAGACGTTACCCAGTGCCTGAGGAGCAGTAGGGGTGAAGGCTGCAAGCGAGAAGACTGAAGTAGGACCCAGGAGAGCCCAGGCATCATTCCAGAGGCTGAGATTTTGCCTGGGTTGCATGGATGACTTGCACCCAGCACCGTGAAGAGCTGAATGTCACCCCTGAGGAAAACCACCAGGGTGGAATCAAGCATAAATGGCAAGAGAGGGGGCCCAGAACTGGGTAGGGCATCAGATTCATGCTGCAGGTTGCAGCCACAGAGCAGGGCTGGAGCAGGCTGGGTGAGAGCTGAGCCAGTGACTGACTTTAAAAACTTAGCAATGGCCTCTATCTCCCTGAACCCTGGTTTTCTAATCTGAAAAGTGGGGGTGAAGTGGCAGAATTAAGGACATAACTTCACAGGGTTAATGTGGAGAATAGTGATGATCTACGGGAAGTGCTCACTAGAGGGCCTGGCATTCAATTAACAGAAATCATTGTGACTGTGATTTTTATGGGTTATGGAGGCAGTGCGGTGAGATGCTGGGCCCCCCTCACTAGTCTGCAGTGACAAGGGCAGGGGGCTCTGCAGTCAGACTTCTAATCCAGCCCCCACCCCCTTGGAATGAATGACCTTGGGTGAGTTCCTTAAGTTTCCGACCTCAGTTTCCTCACCTGCAAAATGGGGGTAATAACTACCTATCTCCCAGAGTTGTGGTCAGAGAGAGAACACACTTAAAACACACTTGGCACAATGCTGGGCGGTGAGATGAACGTGCCCTATTACTGATATTATTATTGTGGATAAGCCTTAAATCGGGCTCCCAGCACACGGTCCATCCTCAGGCAGAATACCACCGGGCGGATCCGGCAGACTCAGCATTAGATGGGGTGGGGATGGCAGACGGGTTAGCAGGAGTAGGTTGTGGACCCGAGGCCGGGCAACACCCTGGGGCCACGCCCTGAGCATGGGGTTGGGGTGTCCTTCCCCGGGGGTGCCTCCCGGGCCCAACGGAGTGCAGAAACGTTCCCCGGGGACGTCAGGTCCATCAGGCCAAAAGGTGTCAGCCGGATCGGCAGGGCCAGGGCCATCACCCAGGGGAGTGCAGGGGGATCACCAGCCCTTCACCACCCCGGCAGCGCGCTGGGTCTCTCCGGCCCCGCCCCTTGCCTCAGTTTCCTCCGGCATCCCCGCTGCTGAGGTTCGCAGCCCCCACGGGGCGGGCCCGGGCCGTTACCCTGGGAAGACGCGGAGGTGCCAAGACCCCACGGGAATCGGGCGGCGCCGCCGCGCCCGAGGGGCGAGCTCGAGCCCTGCTTCCGCGGGCCCGCGCGGCCCCGCCCCAGCCCCGACCCCCGCGGCACCTGAGCTGCGGCTCATGCGCTTCTCCCAGCCGGGCGGCAGCTTCTCCTCGTCCGCCATCTTCCCTCCTGCCGCAGCGCCCGCTCCGCCTCCACCGCACCGCCTATGCCGCCCGCGCCCGCCCACCGCCGCCGCTGATTGGCTCGGTACGCCTTGCTCCGGGGCCTGGCGACGATGCTCATTGGGCACCCTAACAGTCCAGAGAGGCTTTCAGGCTTTCTATTGGGTAACAGCGAGACTGGGCGGATCCTCCCCGCATTTTACCTGGGTCCCGCCCCCGTACTGCCTCACCCGGATCCCGCCCCCTTCCTCACTCTGCCCCTAACTGGTAGGGAGGGGACTGGAGCCCGTCCTTCTCGACACCCTTTGGTGAGCATCAAAGTCCGGACCCCTCCTTTGCGTCCTTCGCCGCAGGCCCCATCCGATTGGCTACTGCGGCAGTAATTCCCGCCTTCCTAAACCGTTCCCAGAGGCCCGCACCCTCCATGCGGAAGTGTCTGGGTGGTTTGGCGGTGCCCGCAGCCCACGAGGTACTTGAAAGAGGCGGTGCTACCTTAGCTGTTGCCGTAGCAACGTAGTTGCCTTGGTGATGAGCAGCGAAGAACCCAGAAGCCTAAATTTGGCTCCTCCATCCTCCCTCTTCCCACCTGTTTCCTCCAGATGTCCAAAGCTATGCCCCCACTTTTTTTCTTTTGCAAGACTAACCCTTTCCCTATGCCACTGACCCAAACATCTTCTACTTCCTTTGGAACCTACTTTACTTATTCCCTCTCAGTCTGGCTCCTGCCTCCGTCCTGGGTGACTGGTGGGTGTTGGCAGGGCCACTTAGCTGGGGACACAGGAGGACGTGCCGGTAGGAGGATCCTGAACTCAGTTTGAATCGATTTAAAATTGAGTGTGGCACCTGTGGGATACCGAGGAGATGCCTGGGGACGGGCTGGAGATATGAGAGGCAAAGGCACCAACAGGGAAGAGTTCGATGATAGTTCATCTATAACTAGACCCGTATGTGACCATTAAAAAGAATGAGGCGCCGTCATATGAAACACAGGGAAACATGTCTACAAAAAATCTGAGACAGGATGTAGTAGGCTAAGAGCTTTCAGGAGCCAGATTGCCGGGTTCAAAGCCTGGCCCTCCATTTGCTATGACCTTGAACAAATTACTTAATCTCTGTGCTTCAGCTTCTCCCTCTGCAAATGAGGATAAGAATATATATCTTATACATACCTTTGATGCAAAGGCTAAATGCGTTAATTTGTAGAATGCTCTCAAAAGTGTCTGGCCCATAGCAAGAATATGTTTGATGGGTGAAAACAAAAGCTAGTCACAGTACAGCATAGCAATTATAGTATGTATGAAAGCATAGCAAAACAAAACGAAAATTAATTGAAAAGAATTAGATCCCTTATAGAAAGATATAAAAGCATTAAAAAAGCATAAAACGGAAACTGCTGAACAGTATGAGTAGTATATGTATAATTACCTCAGTTGTGTAAAAACTATATAACAAAATTTCTGGATTCATTCAAATATGTTAATGACTACCACTGGTAATTCAGGTGAAGGAAAAATTGAGGAATGTAAGTTTCAATATAACATTTTGATTTTTTTACAAGCACATAATAATCATAACCATAATCTTTATTTATTTTATTTTTAAAATATTTTATTTATTTGACAGAGAGAGAGACAGCGAGAGAGGGAACACAAGCAATGGGAGTTGGGGAGGGAGAAGCAGGCTTCCTGCTGAGCAGGGAGCCTGATATGAGGCTCGATTCCAGGACCCTGAGATCATGGCCTAAGCCGAAGGCAGACGCTTAACGACCGAGTCACCCAGGCGCCCCTCCATAATCTTTTTTTAAAAGATGATTTTCAACTTAGCACAGAATTGCAAAAATAGTATAGATTTTTCATCTACCCTTTACCCAGCCAGCCCTTATATTAACACCTTACATAATAACAGAATGGAGGTGGGGCTCCTGGTTGGCTCAGTTGGTGGAGCATGGGACTCTCGATCTTGGCGTTGTGAGTTCGTACCCCACATCCTGTGTAGAGATTGCTTAAAAATAAAGTCTTAAAAAAATAATAGAACAGGGCGCCTGGGTGGCTCAGTTGGTTGAGTGACTGCTTTCGGTTCAGGTCATGATCCTGGAGTCCCGGGATCGAGTCCCGCATCGGGCTCCCTGCTCAGTGGGGAGTCTGCTTCTCCCTCTCCCACTCCCCCCTCTTGTGCTCTCTCTCTCTTTCTCTCTCTCAAATAAATAAATAAAATCTTAAAAAAAATAATAGAACAGAGATCACCAGGGGTCATTTTTTCCCCCAGGGTACATTTGGCAATATCTTAGACATTTTTGGTTGTCACAAATGGTGGATAGGGAGATGCTGCTGGCATTTAGTGGGTAGAGGCCAGGGATGTTGTTGAACATCCTACAATGCACAGCAACCCCAACAAAGAATTATCCAGCCCCAATGTCAACAGTGCCAAAGCTGAGAAACCCTGCCATAGAATAATTATCAAACATTTGTAAATACTATTGGAAATCAACATTAGTACAATACTATTAATTAAACTAGACTTTAGAAAAGAATTTCCCGTTTCCCCACTAACATTCTTTTTATGTTCCAGGACACACATTGTCATTGTCAGTTTCCTCCAGTACATGACATTTTTTAGGTCTTTTCTTGTCTTTCATGACCTTTCATACTTTCAGAAAGCAGAATGTCCCTCATTCTGATATTTTGCCATGATAGGGTTTGTCTGATATTCTCATGATTTGATTGAGGTTCCATGTGATTGGGAAGGATATCACAGAGACAATGTGCCCTTCTCAGTGCATCATACCAGGTGATCAATGATGTTGCATTGTTTTACTTGTATTAAGGCATCTTTTGCTGTGTAACAAATTACCCCACAATTTAGTGGATTAACATTTATTATTTCACAGTTTTTATGGGTCAGGAATCCAGGCACGGTTTAGCTGGTGTCCGCAGGAATGGCTGTGGTCTCATCTGAAGGCTTGACTGGGGCAGGATCTACTTCCAAGCTCCTTCATGTGGTTGCTTTCAGGATTTAGTTGCTAAGGTGACCACGGACTGAGGAATAGATTTCCTCACTAGCTTTAGCTGGGGGCCTCTCCATGAGGCAGCTGGCTTTCATCAATGAACAAGTGGGAAAGCAAGACAAAAGCCACATTCTCTTTGCAACTTAATTTCAGAAGTGATATCCCATTACTTTTGCCTTGTTCTATTTGTTAGAAACTAGGTCTGGTCTATGCTCAAGAGGAAGGGATTACATAAGGATGTGAATACCAGGACAAGAGGATCATTAGGGACCACCTTAACAATCTGCCTCCCACTTGTGATGGTTATTAACTTTGATCACTTGGTTAAGGCAGTATCTAAACTTATTATTTTTCTCTTTGTGATGGATTTACTATTTTCCTCTTCCTCTTTGTAAACTTACTATTTTCCTCTTTTTGAGAGATACTTTGAGACTACTTCTGCTTAAACTTTTGCCCACCAATTTTAGCATCTATCAATATTTCTTTGTCTACAGCAATTATTACTATGGTGATGCAGTGGTGATTTCTTATTTCCTTCTTTCCTTCTACATTTAACTGCAATTCTTTTGTAATAAAGAATTGTCCTTTCCCCCCCGTTTATTTACATATTCAATTATTTATTGATACGAGCATGGGCTCAAAGATATTTATTCTTTTGATCATAGTCCAATATTATTATTATTTGCTTGTTCAAGTTGTTCCAAATTTGGCCACTGGGAGCTCTTTCACAAGTTGGCTTCTGTGCCCTTTCTACATGCTCTCACCCTTTCTATTTGAGCACTTCCTACTTCGTGGCATCACAAGATATTCCAGGCTCAGCTTGTAAATTCTCTGTCCTAGTTCTGGGAACCAATCGCTTCTATAAGGCTTGGTTCCTTTCACTGGAGAATGGTGTTTAGAAACCAAGATCTAGGTGCTGGGTATGCCCATTGTTACTGGGGTGTCACTGCTTCTGGTCCAAGTGGATAAAGCAAGGAAATATAAACATACGTATCTGCATTTCTGCATGTCTGTATACATACTAAACTAAAAAGTTTAGTTTTTAGTATGAGTCCATACTGATGCCTCCAACTCTAATCCAGTCTCACAGGGTTTATTCTAGCTACCTCCTTTCATCCCACCTTGTTTTCTTTGTAACTTCTTCCTCTAGCAGTGAGAAATCTGATTCTCACTATCTACAGTATATTTACCCATTCATTCAACCGTGTGTGTGTGTGTGTGTGTGTGGTTATATATGTACAAAAGTAGTTCCAGAATTGCTTAATCATAATGCTGTGAGGAATTTATTTAATTAGAGTACAGGGTTTATGTATAATTCTTTTTTATCTTTAGCCTTACAGTATCCAGTTAAAATACCTTTTCCAGGGGTGCCTGGGTGGCTCAGTCATTAAGCGTCTGCCTTTGGCTCAGGTCATGATCCCAGGGTCCTCGGATCGAGCCCCACATCGGGCTCCTTGCTCAGCAGGGAGCCTGCTTCTCCCTCTCCCTCTGCCTGCTGCTTCCCCTGCTTGTACACTCTCTCTGTCAAAAATAAATAAAATCTTAAAAAAAAATTTTTTTTTCCAAAGTTACTTAAGTTAGCTCCTTTCTTCCCAACCCCTTTTGGTGTGGTCATGTGATTCACTTACAATACAGGCAGATTCATTTGACAGCCTGCATTCCATCTTTCTTCCTACATCCTGGTTGACAAAAGCAAAGTCCTTCATCCACCACTACAGTTCTACACAAGGGCGTGCCATCATCGCAAAAATCCCTCCATACTTCCTTTTTACGTAAAAAAAGCAAAACAAGCAAGTACCAATAAACTAATGAAAAGGAATGAGACAATTTATATGGAAAGGTGAAAAATAAAGCATAAAAAAGCAAGCTACTGGGGTGCCTGGCTGGCTTGGTTGGTGGAAAATGTGATTTGATCTTGGGGTCATGAGTTCAAGTCCCACATTGGGCACAGAGCCTACTTTAAAAACAAACAAAAAAGCACCGAATGGTATATATTACAGAATGCATAATTATCCCAATTGTATAAAAGTTATAGATTGTATTTTAGAAAATTACTGATTTACTCAAATGTTAAAAATTGCCACTGGTGGGAAGGGTGCTGTTAATAAGAAACTTATTTTTTAACAAAACATTTGGATTGTTTTTACAAGCAGATATTAGCATGGCCATTTAAAAAAAATAGAAACGGAGTTTCTATAAATGTATTTGAAAAGACCTGACTTCAGGAGAGAGAATGGGACAAGAAGGATTTTACTTTCAGCCCGTACTTTTCTATGCTGATTTGAAATTAACAAGTAACCACCTTGACAAGACTATGGTGCATTAAAAAAAACATCTTGTTGGATCTATTTTTAAGTAGACAAATATGGGGGGAGATAGCTCTAAGAGTAGGAAGAGCAAGGTATCAGGAAACAGACATTTCTGACATCAGGAGGGAGCTGAGTCCTAAGGACACAAGGGAAGCCGAGAGGGCAGGTAGGAAGGTGTCTAGTGGGGACCAAGGAAAGATCATCCTCCATGAACCACAGGCCAGCAGCACCCTAGGCAGCAGGCAGGTCTACCTCCCAAGAAGCTTGGTAGTGAAGTGAAGGCAGTAGACTGGGTGGGGCTTAGCGGGAAGCGGAGGAGCTAGTCTAGACTTGAACATGTTAATGTACTGCAAGACATCAGCCAGGTCAATACGAGAGAGGGGAAAAGGGATGGGGCAAGTTTCTGGGCGAAGCTCCTGAGAACGGCTCCAGAATGCAGCTCTGGGGAAAGGCCAACCTCGACCCTGGGATCTGTGGCCACGGGAACACAGATGGGGTGTTTGGTGTCCTGTCTACTCCCACCTGGGGGAAGGTTGGAGACAGCTTAAAACACTTGGTGCCAGACGTCCTGCTGTTTTAACCGCATTATCTCATTGAGATGTGGGTGTCATCATGGTGCTCCTTTTTAGAGTAGGAAAACGAGGATCAAAGAGGCTGGGTTCCCCAAATCCCACCACTAAAGACCAAAGTTCAGCCTATGCCAGGCTCTCTCACTCTGTCCCCTAGGATTTCAAGAGTCCAGGAACTGTGGATGCTTAACCATGCTTTGGCTCATCTACATTCCACAACATGGCAATGAAGTAAACACTATCAGTTCCGGTTTGGATAAGGAAATGAAGTCGTAGAGAATTTAATTACCCTGCTCAGAATCACTATCAGGGGCAGAGCTGGGATTCCAACCACAGTCGGTCTGAATCCAGAACCTGTATTCCTAACTACTGTATCTACTGTCCTTACCCAGACACCCCTTGGTCTATTAGGATGACAATAATCCCACAATCTCTTGACCTTTACAGACCCATGGCAAATCCCAGAGCTGTAGGTGGGCTTCCATTCAGGCTCCCAGGCTGCTGGCTTACTCTTCCCTCATGCATCCAGTTGATCCTGAGCTCTTACTGAGCAGCTGGGTACTGAGAGTATAGTGACAACCAGATGTCAACCCTCCCCACATCAGACAAGGCCTCACTCAAAAATGACAACAATGAAGCAACTTCTAAGATTTTATTAACATCAGTTTTTAAAAACAAGCATCCATTCCAGTGTGGGGGTGAGGGTGGGAGAGGAGGGGATGGGGGGAAGAAGGGAAGAGGGGAGGGGAGGGTAAGGCAGGGCATGACCAGGAGAAGGAATTCTGCTCTATTGGTAATAAAGCTCCAGGTTCATCCCATCATGGATTTCATCTGAAGTAAAGGTGTTAAGGAATTCTCACTGTGGCCTCCACCTCCACCCCTCTCATCTTGCACGGGTAGGTCAGGGTGGCTTGAGGACTCCACCCAGGGCCAAGGAAGCCATTTGGAACTGGGTCATTTTGATTCCAAACTATTAAAAAAAAGTTCACACTCCCTTTGCACGACACACTCGCCTGAGTCTCACTCCACCCTGACCTCCTGTCCACACTCAGGTAGAGTTCAGTAATATATATTTTGACTTAAAGTGTCTTCCGAGGGGCGCCTGGGTGGCTCAGTCGTTAAGCGTCTGCCTTCGGCTCAGGTCGTGATCCCAGGGTCCTGGGATCAGCCCTGCATCGGGCTCCCTGCTCAGCGGGAAGCCTGCTTCTCTCTCTCCCACTCCCCCTGCTCGTGTTCCCTCTCTCACTGTGTCTCTCTCTCTCTGTCAAATGAATAAATAAAATCTTAAAAATAAAAAAATAAAGTGTCTTCTAAGCCAAGTCAAAGTATTTCACCAACCACCCTCTTCCCCCAACAAAACAATTACATGGCTCCCATTTTCTAAACGCTTACCATGTGCTGCATACTAAGTTAAACACTTTATGTGCACAATCTCATGCAGACTCCCAGCACTGAACAAAGAGAACCAAGTCTGGTTATGTAGACGCTGCCCAAGAAGTCACACAAAGGATACAGTCCCCCAGAGACACATGGTCCTTAAAAATCGTGTACCTGCGGGATAGAAACCTTTTAGACAGAAGCCTACGGTGGCTTTTCATCCTGGAGGCAAGCTGAGGAAGCTCTGCCTAAGCCCGCAGGGCTCCTCAACCCAAACCTGACCTAGTCCCGTCCAGCCCCCAGCTCTACACTGCACTCACCACTTCTTCAGGACGATCTTGTTCCAACGGGTGCCAGTTTGGGCTGCGATCAGCTTCTTAAGGTCCCCGATGGTGTCATCAGTGCTGGGCGCAGACGAGTTAAGGAAAATGGAAGGGAGAGGTAGAACGTGGAAGAGGGCATTCCAGGGCTGAAGGCACTCTGCCAGGACCCCATCCGCCCCCTCGCCCGGGTTTAACTGAAGTCACCCTACAACACAGACTGAGTTGCCTGGCTCCTGCCAAGCACCCCAGGAACCACTGCCTCTTGGCCGCCGGTGGATACTTGCACTTAACGCGGACCTTCTTCCCTAGACGGTCGTTGCAAACAACCTCGATCATCCTGTCTGGAGCTACACACAGCGTGGGGTGGAAGGCAGCACAGTCAGGACTGCAGGGGTCTCCCAGGACCCAAGACCCCGGGTTTGAGTCTTCTGTTTACCCCTCAACCTCCCGGATCCGCGTCCTCCCGGGCCTCAACTCCCAGGACCACGGACCCCAGGCAGCCGCGCCTCCCCCCTCAGGTCGCCTGAAGGCCCCGCCTCGCCTCTCGCAGGCGCGCACACCCCTGATGGCCGGGTCCCATCAGTTTTCCGCGACTCCGTAAATCTCTACCCAGCCCCTCACCTCGAAACGCCTGGAACCAGCCGACGCCACAACCTCCTCGCTCGAGGGCGGAGCCGGGGGGGGGGGAGGGTCAGAGTGGACTTTAAGAGCCGGAAGCGGAAGTGAACAACCGGAAGCGCCCTTCCCCGCTTCCCGCTCCCCTTCCACACCCCTCCGACTTCTTTCCGGTCCCAGGCCCGGGATGGGTTTGCGGTTCCCAGGCGCAGCTCGCGGTCCAGGGTTTAGGCAGGGGCTACCTGCCCGTCGGTGCGTGGAGCCAAGTTGGGGTCCCGGTCTGTTCGTGGCCGGGGAAGGGGCGTGAAAAGAAAGAGGTCAGGGGCCGGCGCCCAGTCCGTTGGAAGCTGTTGGTTGAGTCCTCTTAGATGTGGGGAGACGTCGTCTGGTGTGGGGTTTGGTAGGAACATCAGGGGAGCCCGGGGACGTCCCGTGGGGGGTAGTGACTTCCCGTTTCTGAGCCCGACGAAGCCTCTTAGTTGAGCCTCTAGCCTCAGGGCTATGGGGAGCCTGGGTCGAGTCGTGCAGTCATCTCGTTTGGACCCCTACCTTCATTCAGAGCCGGGTCTTGGAAGCGTTTTGCCCACCCCTCCCCTTTAGCTATCGTTCCTGACGCCCCGGGACACCTGGGCGCAGACTGCAGTCAGTTAGCAAGGGAGCCGCCTGATCTCGTCCTGGATCCCAGCACTTACTAGAATGGAGTCCCAAGTTGCACGCCAACCAGCATCACAGGCAAGTAAACTGGAAACGGCACAAGTGCAAAATCACCCAGGTTTGCGTCTTCAAGGAAGATCGCTCCGGCCCGGTTGGGAGCACCTTGTACGAGATCTCAACCTTGCTTTTCGGTCCCAAAGCAGCCCCTCGACTGGTCTAGTTCTCCAGAGCTGGTGGGACAGGGAGCACCCCTAAGTTCAACCAAACAGCTGCCAATGGAAATGGAACCATTCAGCTGTTCTTTCTCAGCAGACAGGCTTTTCCCAGTTTGGTGAGCCTAAAGGGATTCACTCTGAAAATGAGCCACCACTTCTTTTCTTTTTTTTTTTTTAAAGATTTTATTTATTTATTTGAGACAGAGAGAATGAGAGAGACAGAGAGCACATGAGAGGGGATAGGGTCAGAGGACGAAGCAGACTCCCCGCCAAGCAGGGAGCCCGATGCGGGACTCGATCCAGGGACTCCAGGATCATGACCTGAGCTGAAGGCAGTCGCTTAACCAACTGAGCCACCCAGGCGCCCGAGCCACCACTTCTGATGTGCCCAATCCACCTTCTCAAACTGGGATGTGAGATTAGGTAGAAGACATGAGGGGCCATCCTGTGGAAAGGGCGGATGCTCTGTGACCTTTTGGCGGCTGACCTGACTTAGGGAGCTGACTCAAGAGGTCCTACCACAAACACTAGGCTCAGGGGTCTTCCTGCTCAGAACTTTGACCTGTCATTCCTTTGAGAGTTCTGAGTGCACTTGAGAGGGCAGGGAATCTGAATGGAAAACTTAGGTTGGAGACAGGCTTTGAATTTGGACAGATGAGTGAAAAACCCAACCTCACCCCTTAATATTAAACCGTATGATCTCAAGCAAGACGGTTACCCTCTCTGATTCTTATTTTCCTCATCTATGGAAATGGGATAGCAATTCCCACCCTAGGATTGTAGTAAGGATTGGTCTTGGACCAACTTCTGATGGTTCTTTAATAATTTGCGCAAGAACAGATGGGGCAAGAGGGGAGGTTGGAAGGTCAAAGGTGAGCTGAGGGGACTGATGTGCCTAAGGAAGTTTGGAAGGAACACAGCATTGCATTCACAGAATTACTGTGTCACACAAGATGTTGATGGTGGCTACCACTAGATGGTGGAATTGCTGAATCTCCTGTTCCTCTTTGGTACTTTTTGGTGGTTTTCCCAGATTATCTACAATGAACATATATTACTCTTGTAATCAGGGGAAAAAAGTAAATGCTACTTTTTAAAAACAAGAAGTTCTAATTTCTAAGTGATTGATTCAAAGATCGTTCAAGCACAGGATCGTGATACTGAGTTACAGGCTACGGGGTGAGAATTGAAAGGCATGGGGGATGGTGCTGAAAGGGAATGAGATTCTAAGTCTGGGATTGTTGAGGGTTTGGGCTCCAATGGGTGGTGGTGGGGATCCACTGGGGGGCTGCCAACCCCAGCTGGGCTAAGCCATCCTGAGGGTGATGGTGGGCAATGGGAAGTCCCAGGACTAGGCTGCCACTCCTGCATGGACCCCCTCTCCCCCAGATTAAGGCAAGAGGGGGAGGGGCCTCAGGAGATATGACACCTCACTTTAGAGACGCCTCCCCACACCCTGGTAATTAGAAGTTGGAGCTTCCCAGGAAAGGACTCAGTGAATGCCCCTCGAGGAACAAGGACAGCCCTCTTCCCCCTGTCTGAAGGTTTGCTGTCAGAAGTGCTGGGGTGGGGAGGAGGTAGTTGCTTCCCAAGAGGGAGAGTTCTAGGTCACAACCCAAGAAGCAAGCTGGGCAGGGCCTCTCAGCCCCCTTGTTTCCTGGGTTTCTGACCCAGAGGAAGGAGTTTATATGTGAGGTTTCCCTCCCTCCACCCCTGTATGCTGATGCAACAGGAGATGGTTCTTAGGAACCCTCCTGTAACTGAGCCCAGGGGCAGGATTTTGCTGGGTTTTGCTGAACTTTAAAGCAGTTGCCCCAGGGGTGCAATTTAAACCAAATTTGGCAATTTTTATTTAGTTTTATTTCTTTTAAAGATTTTATTTTTACTTATTTGAGAGCGAGCAAGTGTGAGTGAGCAGGAATGGGGGGGGTTGGGGGCAGAGGGAGAGGGAGAAGCAGAGTCCCCACTGAGTAGGGAGCCCGATGTGGGGCTCGATCCCAAGACCCTGAGACCATGACCTGAGCTGAAGGCAGCCGCTCAACCAACTGAGCCACCCAGCTGCCCCCAAATTTGGCAATTTAATTTTTTTTTTTTTTTTTTTTTTTTTTTTAAAGATTTTATTTATTTTTTTGACAGAGAGAGACACAGCGAGAGCAGGAACACAAGCAGGGGGAGTGGGAGAGGGAGAAGCAGGCTTCCCGCAGAGCAGGGAGCCCGATGTGGGACTCGATCCCAGGACCCTGGGATCATGACCTGAGCCGAAGGCAGACGCTTAACGACTGAGCCACCCAGGCGCCCCGGCAATTTAATTTTTAAAAAGATTTTATTTATTTATTTGACAGAGAGAGAGACAGTGAGAGAGGGAACACAATGGGAGAGGGAAAAGCAGGCCTCCTGCTGAGTAGAGAGCCTGATGTGGGGCTTGATCCCCGGACCCCAGGATTATGACCTGAGCCAAAGGCAGACGCTTGACGACTGAGCCACCCAGTTGCCCCCCAGATTTGGCTCAGTCGGTTAAGCATCCACCTCTTGGTTTCGGCTGAGGTCACGATCTCAGGGTCATGAGATCAAGCTCTGTTTTGAGCTCTGCGCTCAATGCCGAGTCCCCTTGGGATTCTCTCTCCCTTTCCCTGTCTCTCCTCCTGCTCTCTCTCTCTCTCAAATAAATAAATAAAATCTTACAAAACAAAACAAAAAACCCCAATCGCCCTACCTAGGAATCACCAGAGGGGAAATAATCTTAGGAGTGGAGAGAATTGCTCTGGAATTTCCTTCTCCCAACATCTCATCCTGTCAGCAGGCCTTGGAGATACAGCGGTGACCAAGGCTGACCCACCACCCCGGAATTCAGTCTGATAGAAGAATAAGACAAGTGAAGTGGTCTTCAGTACAGTGCTGTGAGGGGGAAGCCCAAGGCGCTGGGAGCAAAGAAGGCATCCCCCACATAGGATGGCATAGGCTTTACAGAAGGACTCAAGACCATGGGTAGTGTGGTAGCGGGGTACGCTGTGGCATCAGATCTGGGCCTGTGGCCCTGGCAAGTGACTTGACCTCTGTGGGATTCTTTTGGTCTTTCCACAGTTGCAGGATGGCTGCCAAAGCATGAAGCAGTTTTTTCTGTGCTCTTGTTTGAGGGAGAACATTAAAGGGGTTTGATTGATTAATAAACATTTGGGTGGCTCAGTCGTTGAGTGTCTGCCTTCGGCTCAGGTCGTGATCCCGGTGTCCTGGGACCAAGCCCCGCATCGGGCTCCTGCTCAACAGGAAGCCTGCTTCTCCCTCTCCCACCCCCCCTGCTTGTGTTCCCTCTCTCGCTGTGTCTCTCTCTGTCAAATAAATAAATAAAATCTAAAAAAAAATAAATAAACATTTGGAACTTACTCTTTTTTTTTTTTTTAAGATTTTATTTATTTATTTGACAGAGAGAGACACAGCGAGAGCGGGAACACAAGCAGGGGGAGTGGGAGAGGGAGAAGCAGGCTTCCCGCTGAGCAGGGAGCCCGACGTGGGACTCGATCCCAGGACCTTGGGATCATGACCTGAGCCGAAGGCAGTCGCTCAACCAACTGAGCCACCCAGGTGCCCCTCTTTTTTTTTTTTTTTAAAGATTTTATTTATTTATTTGAGAGAGAGAGAGAATGAGAGACAGAGAGCATGAGAGGGAGGAGGGTCAGAGGGAGAAGCAGACTCCCTGCCAAGCAGGGAGCCCGATGCGGGACTCGATCCCGGGACTCCAGGATCATGACCTGAGCCGAAGGCAGTCGCTTAACCAACTGAGCCACCCAGGCACCCGGAACTTACTCTTTTTTAAGGTAACAATTACACATGGTAAAAATTCAGGCAGTATAAAAGTATATATATGGCAGCATAAAGTATCCTTGCCTTCAGATCCCTGCCCTCCCCAGGGACAACTACCATTAAAAGTTGCCATTTTCTGGAGATAGTTCCTGCTTCAAACATCTGATATGGAGCCTCCCAAGAAAATGATAAAACTTTTCAGACATTAACACATTTCAATAGAGATAGAGACTTTGTATTTTCAAGTAACATACAGTATTTTATGTCAAAGGGCAGAAACAAATGACTTAGGGTTTTTTGGTTTTGTTTTTTAAGATTTTTTATTTATTTATTTTTAAAGTAATCTCTACACCCAATGTGGGGCTTGAATTCACAACCCTGAGATCAAGAGTCACATGCTCCACCAACTGAGCCATCCAGGCTCCCTATGAATGTTTTAGTTTTTATACAGGCCTTCGTGTATGAAGAGTGAAACACATAATAAATCGTGTGTGCATTTTTTGGAGATGTATGTATTTCCAGTGAGATCAAACTATATTCACTGATCTCTACATCTTCTGCTTTTTAAACCAAACAGTATCCTGGAGATTGTTCAAACAGCACTGAAAGACCTACGTCATTTTTTTTTTTTTTAAACGATTTGAGATCCTACACGAGGGATTGTTGGGCCCAACAGAGGCTGCAATCTTATATTGCTAAACTGCCTTCAAAGAGTTTGAATCAATTCTGCCCCTTCTGCAGGGTTGGAAGGGTCTGTTTCCTCACACCAAGGCCAGTGTGGATATTTTCCAGCTTCTTCATCTTTTGTTTTGTTTTCTTTTGTTTTTAAAATTTTTATTTATTATTTATTTGAGAGAGAGCATGAGCAGGGGGGAGGAGCAGATGGAGAGGGAGAAGCAGACTCACCGCTGAGTGGGGAGCCCTCTACAGGGCTCGCTCCATCCCAGGTCCCTGAGATCATGACCTGAGCTGGCTTAACTGACTGAGCCACCTAGGCACTCCTTCATCTTTTTTAATCTGATAGATGAAAGCCCTGGTGTTTTACTTTCTATTTATTTATGGATAAGCACAAGCATACAGATGTATTTTTTTTTTTAGCTTTACTGAGGTATAGTTGATATACAAAAGTTGCACACATTTAATGTATACATCTTAATGAGTTTTCCATTTCTTTTTAAGACAGTTTTAAACATCTCCAAATCCTGCCTCCGTGTGTGTGTGTGTGTGTGTGTGTATTGAAAACATTTATTGCTGTTATGGGCTCTTGGGGGTGTGATTTAGCAAAACCTCAAAATTAAACTTCACATGTCCTTTGACCCATCAAACCGGTTCCTAGTTATTTATCCAATAGAAAAAAACATGTGAGAGGGACACCTGGGTGGCTCAGTGGGTTAAGTGTCTGCCTTCCCTGGGATCCTGGGATCAAGTCCTGCATGGGGCTCCTTGCTCAGCCGGGACCCTGCTTCTCCCTCTGCCTGCCACTTCCCCTGCTTGTGCTCGCTCTCTCTCTGACAAATAAATAAATAAAATCTTTAAAAAAAGAAAAAAACATGAAAGATATATATATATTTCTATTTGTTCAGTAGAAAAAACGTGAGATATCTATAAATGCTTTTATATACAAGTGCTTATATATATAATATATAAATGCTTATATATAAATGCTTATTATATATATATAAATGTTTAGCTCAAATATTGTTTGTGGTAACATCTGGAAACGGGCGCCGGCGTGGCTCAGTCGTTAAGCCGCTGCCTTCGGCTCAGGTCATGATCCCAGGGTCCTGGGATGGAGTCCCTCATCGGGCTCCCTGCTCTGCGAGAGGCCTGCTCTCCCTCTCCCACTCCCGCTGCTTGTGTTCCTGCTCTCGCTGTGTCTGTCAAATAAATAAAATCTTAAAAAAAAAATCTGGAAACAACTTGAATACTCATCAATACAGGAATGTTGAATAAATTTCAGTTTTTATTAATTGATAATTTTTTAATGAATTGCTAATTTAAAAATGAGTGATGGGGGTACCTTGCTGGCTCAGTCTATGCAGCATGCGACCCTTGATCTTGGTTGTGGGTTCCAGCCACAGGTAGAGATTACCTGAAAATAAAATCTTAAAAAAAAAAAAGATATGGGGCGCCTGACTGGCTCAGTGGGTAGAATATGCGACTCTTGATCTCTAAGTTGTAAGTTCAAGACCAGGTTGGGTGTAGAGATTACTTAAAAATAAAATCTTTTAGGGGCGCCTGGGTGGCTCAGTCGTTAAGCGTCTGCCTTCGGCTCAGGTTATGATCCCGGGGTCCTGGGATCGAGCCCCGCATCGGGCTCCCTGTTCAGTGGAGACCCTGCTTCTCCCTCTCCCTCTGCCCCTCTCCCCCAACCCCTGCTCATGTGCTCTCTCAATAATAAAATCTTTAAAAAAAAAAATAAATAAAAAAATAAAAAAAATAAAAATAAAATCTTTTAAAAAACAAATGAGGCGTATATATTTGGTGGGAGTGTCAACTCAGCCTCTATGCAGAACAATTTGGCATTATCAAACCGAAAAATTGAACACGCCCTTTGTTAACAAGCTACTTCGGTTCTACAAATTTATTCTTGTTCATAGGCATCAAAAAGCGTTATTAAGTAAAAAAGTTAGGGCCTCGCTCTCCCTTACGACAACTGCCGGTTGTCCCGCGTTAGCGCGCTCCTACGCCGCCTTCCGGGCTGGGTCCTGGGGCCTGAAGCCCCGCCCTCCCAACGCTTGCCGCGCTCCCAGGCCTGTCACCGCCCCCAGTCCCGCCCCCGGGCCGCTCGTCACCGCCCTAGTCCCCGCCCGTCCCCGCCAGAGCTACCTTTCCCCGGCTCGATCCCGGTCCTCAGTCCGGCCCCACGAGCCTCCTCCCCGCCCTTAGCCCCGCCCCCACCCTAGTCCCCGCCCTTAGCCCCGCCCCCAGCCTCGTACTAGCCCTTAATCCCGCTCCTGGGCCTCGTCCTCGACCCGAACACCTCCCTGGGTCTCCCGTCACCGCCCTGGGGTCCCTCGTCACCGCCCCCGCCGCGCCTTCCGGACTTGGTCCGCGCCCCTAACCCCGCCTCCGGGTCGCGTCAGAGCCTCAGCCACGCCTTCCGTGCTAGGGCTTGGTTCCTAGGACCATCCTCCGCGCTCGGTCCAGGTCGCCGGGACCCGACCATGTCCCCGCCGGAGGAAAGCTGAAACTCTCCGCCCGCCGTCGGAGGCGGCGGCCACCGCCCTGCCGGCACCCCCGCCACCCGCTGGCACCCCCGGGGCGAGATCCCGAATCCCCTCAGCCGCAAGCGGAAGTGCGTGTCGGCGGATCATGGCGACTTTGGCCGACCTGCCGGACTCAGTCCTGTTGGAGATCTTCTCTTACCTCCCGGTCCGGGACCGGATCCGCATCTCCAGGTGCGGCCCCGCCCCGCGGGGTGGGGGAGGGGACGGTCGGGCGGGGGTGGGGCTTCCCCTGAGATGCGGATCCGGTTCCCGCGGGGCCGGGGTTGTTCTAACGGCGGGTCCCCTCCCCCAGGGTTTGTCACGGCTGGAAGAGGCTGGTGGACGACCGGTGGCTCTGGCGACATGTCGACCTGACGCTGTACACGGTACGCGGGGCCGACCGGGCGGGCCTGGGCCGCGGTCGGGAGTCTGGGCCGCGAGCCCCACCCCCTCGCTCCCTGGATTTCGAGCCTGGCAGTCCCGGGCGCACCCCGGCACCGTGGCTTACCTGCTCCGCCGCCTGTTTCCGCATCTCCAAAATGGGGATAACCGAGCTCGTGCAGGGAAAGGCTTAGAGCCGAGTCTGGCGTAGAGTGAGCCTAGGACAAATGTTAGTTGCTTACATTATCTATTAATGAGTTTTCCTGGAGGAATCATTTTCCAGATTCAACTTAATTTCCAGAATTTATTCCCTGAGTAGTGCAACCGAGCCTTTTAAACTTTTTCCCATTTGCATCGTATTTATTTTTCTTGTTTTAGTTTGAACTGTTTCAAATATATATAGAAATGTGTAGAGGGTAATAATCTGAAACAACTATGTACTCATCACCTAGATTTAACCCATTTTGACCTTCGGTCATTTTTGCTGCAGATTATGTGAAACATACATGCAAAGGTTTATGTAGACATATACGCACACAACATTTATAGATATATTCGTTGCATTATTTGAAACCCTCCTCAGAGGTAACCACTATTATAAAATGGATCTGTAGTCTTCCGATCACGTTTTTATTTACTTCCTGCATGAGTGCCGAGAAGCAATATATAGTTTTTTTAATGTGTTTCTAAAATTTAAATAATGGTATTCTATTTAGGTAATTAAATGCTATTTACTGTACATCCACCCGCAACCGGCTTTATTCACACAATACTGCTTTTGAGATTTATTTTAACTGAGACATGTAAATCTTGTTCGTTCCTTTTAACTTGTTAAATGAGTATACCACAATTTCTCTATTTTCCTGTTGACAGACATTTAGTTATTTCCAGCTTTTTACTATTATAAACAGTGTTGTAAAGGAGTGTCTCAAACTTGCCTGTGTATATGAATCACCCAAGGATCTTGTTAAAATGCTGATTCTGATTCAGTGAACTGGATGGGGCCCCAGATTCTGAATTTCTAACAACCTCCCAGGTTTTATGCTATGCACAAATTTTACATTATGCAGTTTCTTTTTTCTTTTTTTTAAAAGGTAAAATGTACCTACATTAAAATGCACAGTGCTTCCAGTTACATTTTTGTTTTCTAGTAATTAACTTTCCAGGGTTAATTTTTGCAGCTTTCACTGTTACCAGGTTGTGATGATGATGATGATGATTTATTTTTTTTATTTTTTTTAATTTTTTTTTTTTAAAGATTTTATTTATTTCTTTGACAGAGAGAGGCAGTGAGAGAGGGAACACAAGCAGTGGGAGTGGGAGAGGGAGAAGCAGGCTTCCCGCGGAGCAGGGAGCCCGATGCGGGGCTCGATCCCAGGACCCTGGGATCATGACCTGAGCCGAAGGCAGACGCTTAACGACTGAGCCACCCAGGCGCCCCGATGATGATGATTTTTTTTTTTAAAGATTTTATTTATTTATTTGAGACAGAGAGAATGAGAGAGAGGGAGAGAGCACATGAGAGGGGGGAGGGTCAGAGGGAGAAGCAGGCTCCCTGCCAAGCAGAGAGCCCGATGCGGGACTCGATCCAGGGACTCCAGGATCATGACCTGAGCCGAAGGCAGTCGCTTAACCAACTGAGCCACCCAGGCGCCCGATGATGATTTTTTAAACACAGGTCTAATTTACTCTAGGCAGTTCTAGGCTTTTTCAGCTTGGTTTTGTGTTGCTTACTTCTACTGGCGGTGGTCATTAAGAAAGGGATAAAATGCTGGTGAGTGGCTTTGCTTTCTTACTTACTCCAGATAATGGGAATCCACTCTGTTGCTAAAGACAGATCTATTCTGATCATCTCTTTTCCCCCATTCCTTTTGTTCAAACCTAGAAATCAAAATGAATGGGAGATGCAGGGTCAGATGTGGCTGGCAGGGGAAGGGCAGAAGTCCAGGGGAGCACTAGAGCCCCAGCTGGGGCTTGTCTGTCTCCAGGCAGGCAGGGCCCTTGGAATATTCTCCATATCCCTCACCCTGTCACCCCCATCTCTGGCTCTTACAGATGCGGCCTAAAGTCATGTGGCACCTCCTTCGCCGGTACATGGCATCCCGGCTCCATTCCTTGCGGATGGGTGGCTACCTGTTCTCAGGCTCCCAGGCCCCCCAGTTGTCCCCCGCCTTGATGAGGGCCTTGGGCCAGAAATGCCCCAACCTGAAGCGCCTCTGCCTACATGTGGCTGACCTGAGCATGGTGCCCATCACCAGCCTGCCCTGCACTCTGAGGACCCTGGAGCTGCACAGCTGTGAGATCTCCATGGCCTGGCTCCTCAAGGAGCAGGACCCCACCGTGCTGCCCTTGCTCGAGTGCATTGTGCTGGACCGTGTCCCTGCCTTCCGAGACGAGCACCTGCAGGGCCTGACACGCTTTCGTGCCCTGCGGTCACTGGTGCTCGGCGGCACCTACCGTGTGACAGAGACAGGGCTGGATGCGGGCCTCCAGGAGCTGAGCTACCTGCAGAGGCTGGAGGTGCTAGGTTGTACCCTCTCAGCTGACAGCACCCTCCTGGCCATCAGCCGCCACCTCCGAGATGTGCGGAAGATCCGGCTGACCGTGAGGGGCCTCTCTGCCCCTGGCCTGTCGGTCTTGGAGGGCATGCCAGCCCTGGAGAGTCTGTGCTTGCTAGGCCCTCTCATTACCCCAGAAATGCCTTCCCCAGCTGAAATCCTCTCTTCCTGCCTCGCCATGCCCAAGCTCAGGGTCCTTGAGCTGCAGGGGCTAGGGTGGGAGGGTCAGGAGGCTGAGAGGATCCTGTGTAGGGGACTGCCCCACTGTATGGTCATCGTTAGGGCCTGCCCCAAAGAGTCCATGGACTGGTGGATGTGACTACCACCCGTCCACCTCAGCTTTCATTGGGGAGCCCCACACCCTCTGAATGGCACCTTGCAGAGGGCCTGTAGTCAGGCCGACAGGGCCTGAAAGCCACAGGTAGAGAGAACCGAGGCCTTGGGGCCTCCAGACAATTGGAATCCCTGTTTGCCAGTTCTTTGGCCTCTGTGGCATCAGCCAGCCTCCTGGAGGGCCCGTCCCCACATCTGGAAATGGGGAAGGTCATAGCTACCTCATGGTTATGTTGCAAAGCCTTAACTCTTTAGCAGCCCTGGGCCAAAAGGGTCCTTGATGAAGGGTTGTTCTCAGGAACAGGATGGATGCAGAAGGGTAGGGCTAGGAGTTAGGGGGACCTGAGGGGCCAAGGCCCCTTAGGAGGCCTGGAAAGACTGTCTATGTGCACCCACACACCGACACACCATTGATACACCTACTTGCACACGAGGGACATGATGAGAAGCCAATCAAGACTTAGGCTTTGATAATCAAAAGTGTTAATGAAGGTTCTAAGTTGTATTTTCAGTACTTGGTATTCTGTATTTTTCAATTTTTCCACAATATATATTATTTTGCTATTAAAGAAAAATAATTTTTTTTTTTTCAAAAAAGCATTTGGTTTCTTATTCAACAAACGTTTCTTGAGTGCCCACTTTATCACAGGCTGTGTTCTAAGCCCTGGGGCCACAGCAGTGAACAAAACAATCCCTGAGTAGAAGGCTGGGCGATCAACAGGTGAAAGCATTGATGGACTAGTTTTAGAGACAATAAACCAGGCTCACGTGATGGAGGTGCCTGTGTCTGGTAGAGTGGGCGGGATGAGCCGCTCAAGTTTGGAGACCCGAGAGGTGATGAGGAACCCACTCTGGGAAGCGCTGGGAAAAAGAAAAGACCAAGACGCTGAGATGGGGATGAGCTTGACATTTTTCAGGATCAGGAAGAATCATGTGGCTGAGGAAACAAGGGGTGAGCAATAGAAAGTGAAGTCAGCTGAGGGCGTGAAGTTGGAGGGTCCTCACAGGTGGCACGTGTTTTAGGGGTTCAGTAAGTAGCGACTCTTTTCCTGCCTGCTAAGTCTGAGCCACTTGAAAAAAGCAGGTGGCAGGCTGATAGTGAGCAGGAGCGCCCGCCCTCGAGATGAGTGTTACTTCTGATCTGAGCTGGGTGGGAGGGCGTGTGTGACTACAGGTTCCCCACCTGCCCACCAGCCCAGCCTGCCTGCTCAGTGGCGGGCAGAGCCAAAAGAGAAAACAGGGCTGAGCTGGGACTCTTGGTTCCTTGTTCCAAGCTCACTTACCAGAGGACCTGGGTGTCTCTCCCATGCTTTCCCACTAGCGGGTGGGGCAGAAATTCCCCATCAGGCCACATGAGGACTATGGTATGAGTACTCCCCCAGTGGGGCCGTGGTTAGGGTCTGCTTGTCCCATGCTGTCATCAAACCTGGCAGCTCCAGCCCAGGGCACCCGGGGGACTAAACTGATGCAGGCTGGGGTGTTGGGACTGGAGAAGTCTCAGGTTAGGGAAAGAGATCTCTTTTAAGGGTGCCTGGAGACCTGAGGTCTGTTGTCGGGAGTATGATGGAGTCGCCAATCCCAGTCTTACACTGGGCTCTGCCGGTGGTCCTGGAGTAGGCTGCTGATGCCCCACCTGGAGCAGCTCGAGGAGGAAAACAAGTTTCCTTCCTTTCTTCCTCTTGCTTTTCCTGCAGAAATGGAGCAGCAGGTATGAAATTGGAGGCAGTGGTAAACATGGAAGTGTTCAATGGACATCGCTAGCAAGTAGTGATGGGGTGGGGGAGCCCTAATTTGTAGTGTTTGCCCATTTCTGGGGTGTAAGTATCCCATCATGGCTGGTTTCAAGCTACCAGCAGTCTAACAACTGGCTCACAAAATTCCTGCAAGTTTAGCAATTGACCCCCCTGATCTGGCATGAGCTGACTTCAGCATGCCACTGGTTAGTGGTATCTTTCTTTCAGGCTCACCCAACTTTAGTGACCCCTTCCCTGAGCTTAGCTCTGAGGGGTGGGTAGGCAAGCTGAGCAAGTTTAGAATTGGCTAGTTTGAGTACTTTGGGTGGGCTATAGGCTTTAGAGGTGGTCCCTAGTTGTCTGTTACTTGGCTCTGGGGTGATTTAGGGCAGAGGGAATATTGGTTTGCTGTGTAAGACTGAGATCAAGGAGGTAGTTGGATTGGTTGGTTTGCATATGAAAGTGTGCTCAGGGACACCCCTCAGAGGGGTGGTCCTTACCCAGGTTTGCAAGGCCCTAAGGTGTCAAAGCATCACAAAATATAGAAAATAAAAAAACATGATTGATACACCCTCCATTGAAAGTAAAGGATAATCACAATAGCGAACTTTAATTGAGTATCTATTTTGTGTCAGGTACTATGCTCAGTCCTTCATGCATGGACTTCTTCCAGCAGCCCAATGAAGAGCTCTATTGAGGTATGATTCACATAAATAAACAGCTCATATTTAGGTGCATAATTTGATGAGTTCTGACAAGTGAAACCATCAAGATAACAAATATTTCCATAACTCCCTAAAGTTTCCTTGTGGCTCCTTTTAACCCTCCCTCCATCCCTGTTCCCAGACAAATACTGATCTGCTTTCTGTCACTATAGATTATTTTTATTTTCCTAGAATTTTATGTAAGTAGAATCATATATACTTTGTACGTGTGTGTGGGGGGGTCTTTTCTTTCACTCACCATAATGATTTTGAGATTCATCCAGGCTCTTGTAGGAATCAAAACTTTGTTCCTGGGTAGTAATCTGTCATATGGTTATAATCGCACAATTTGTTACCCATTCATCTTTTTCTAAAAAAATATTTTATTTATTTATTTGCCAGAGAGAGAGAGAGAGAGCGAGCGCACAAGGAGGGGGAGCAGCAGGCAGAGGGAGAAGTGGGCTCCCCGCCGAGCAAGGAGCCTGACGTGGGACTTGATCCCAGGACCCTGGGATCATGCCTGGGTTGAAGGCAGACACTTAACCGACTGAGCCACCCAGGCACCACTACCCATTCATCTTTTGATGGATATTTGTGTTTAAACATATGTTTTTTCTTAAAATAATTTTTCCTGATATTAAAAAATAACATGTTTGTAAAGAATTTTAACATTATAGAAAGTGAGGGGCACCTGGGTGGCTCAGTTGGTTATGCATCTGAATTTGGCTCAGGTCATGATCTCAGGGTCCTGGGATCAAGTGAGCCCTGCATAGGGCTCCCTGCTCAACAGGGAGTCTGCTTCTCCCCTCCAGCCCCTCCTCCCACTTGTGCTCTCTCTTCTTTTATTTATTAAATAAATAAAATCTTATTTAAAAATTATAGAAAGTGAACCTCTTTCTAATCCTAGGTCCCAGAGGAAATCACTGTGAGAAGTTAGATTTATAATCTTATAGAATTTTGTCTACTATTGGGACTTTGGAGAAAAACCAAAGACATTACTTGTTTTTTGTTTTTTGTTTTTAAGTTTATTTATTTTTTTAAGTAATCGCTGGACCCAACGTGGGGCTCAAACTCATGAACCCGAGATCAAGAGTCACACGCTCTTCCAACTGAGCCAGCCGCACGCCCTAATCAATGACATCTCTTAATCTCCCTTCTGAGTTTGAGACCAATCACGGGAGTTAGAGATGGAAACATCAGCTTCATGAATAACAAAACCTGGATTGAAGCACGCCGGTTTGGCTCTGCATCGCCCGTTGGCCTTATGATGTTTTACTGCTGCATTTGTCAAATGTACTTGGGCACGGTCAGCTGGTCAACCACAAAGCTCCTCTGGATGCTTACCGTATGGCCCCAGCCTGATCAAACTAGCCCTTCTCTGGAGTCTCACAGACTCCCAAAGGGAGAGAGAAAGGGTGAGATTTGAAGACGCTCAGTTCTTTCTTCCAAACCTGCTAGTGAGATATAGAGTATGGGTGTGTACGTGCAGAGGTCGCTTCAGCAGACATATGCCCTCCTTGGACATGGAAAGGCGGAGGAATGACGTTTTCTCCCTAATGGACTAAAATAGAGGCATACCTGTTTTGTGTCAGTCTCAGCCTGTAATAGTGATGCTGTTGGCTAGGAATGCCTGGGGGCACTCATCTGGGCCCCTAGTAATTGGCAGTGAGCCCCCACAGACATTGCCCTGACTGGAGCCAGTGTTGTGGCTGGACCCACTCTCGTGGTTCTTATTATGATTGCAAACCACACCTCAGCAGCAACTATCAGATGACTTTGAAAAACAAGATTTATTACTCACAAGTCCTGGAGGGTACATGGCATACCCAAGATTGCCAGGAAAGAGAGAGAGAGAGAGAGCACAGTCCTGGGGTTCTGTCTTTATTGGGGGTTGAGGATGGGGTGGAGGGCCTAGGGTTTTGTGGATTCACTCTTTATTGGTGAATTTTATTAACCTTAAAAATAAAACAGTTCTGGGCGCCTGGGTGGCTCAGTTGGTTAAGTGACTGCCTTTGGCTCAGGTCATGATCCTGGAGTCCCGGGATCGAGTCCTGCATCGGGCTCCCTGCTCAGCGGGGAGTCTGCTTCTCCCTCTGACCCTCCTCCCTCTCATGTTCTCTGTCTCTCATTCTCTCTCTCGCAAATAAATAAAATCTTAAAAAAAAAAAATAAAACAGTTCTTTTACCAGCAAAAAAATTGGGTTTATTCAGGAATAACAGAGAATTACAATTCAGGACATGCAAGTTATGGCAAAACCATAGGCAAGTCTGGGGAACAAGGAGAGGAATGCTCTTTTATAGAGGAAAGAAGGGACTTGGGAGGGGTTATTATAAGCAAAAGAAGTCCCTTAGAGTAAACTGAGAGTTTGAAGTATAATGGCTTCTCATTGGCTGAGGTGTGCAAGTCTCTCATTGGCTGGGCTGTCGCTGAGCTCGGAATAAATCTTTCCTCCAACTGCTGGGGTAGTAAATGTGCTGGCTTCTTCCTGTTGAGAATGCAAGGTATGTCTCTTCCTGTTCATTCTGCAAAGGGCTGCAAGAAGTGGTATGGCACCCTTTCTGGCCTCCTGATTCCATTTTATTTTATTCTATTTTATTAAGTAGGCTCCACACCCAACATGGAGCCCAACACCGGGCTTGAACTTAGGACCCTGAGATCAAGACCTGTGCTGAGATCAAGAGTTGGATGCTTAACTGAGTGAACCACCCAGGCACCCCACTCCTAACTCCATTTTAAGTGAGATTTCCTTTATTCAGGTTCATAAAATGGACTCCTCTTCAATCAAAAGCTTAATGTCGGGCACCTACACTGTGCCTCCTTAAATAGATGTTCTCTGGGCTTCACTTACTCCTCCCTATAAAAGAAGAGCCTTGGGTGCCTGGGTGGCTCGGTTGGTTGAGCGACTGCCTTCGGCTCAGGTCATGATCCTGGAGTCCCTGGATCGAGTCCCTCATCGGGCTCCCTGCTCGGCAGGGAGCCTGCTTCTCCCTCTGACCCTCCCCTCTCTCATGTGCTCTCTGTCTCTCTCATTCTCTCTGTCTCAAATGAATGGGTAAAATCTTTAAAAAAAATAAAATAAAATAAAATAAAAGAAGAGCCTTTTTCTAACTAACCTTTGAGATACTTATAGATCTTATGGTTGGAGTGTTATTTCAATAGGCCTTTTCTCCCTCTTGCAATAATCCTTTTGAATGAAGTCTCTCTTTACCAATGTCCAGAATTATTTTTGACGATGATAAGCAAACAAAAATCCTTTGAGTCCTTTTTGACTCCTTGCCCTAAAGCTACACCAATCCATCAGCAGATAGCAGAAAGCCATTATTGCCTCAACCTTCTAATTGTCCCGCCCGATTCTATCTTTGCCTTCCTAGAGTCACACAACAGACAAAGAGAAGCTTAACATAAAATAAAATAAAAATATACATCAGATGATGTTGCTCCTATAGCTCAAAACCCTTCAGGGCTCCTGCATTGCACTCAAGGTAAAACCCACAATTAAAAAAAAAAAAGATATTATTTATTTATTTGAGAGAGAGACAGAGAGCACACATGTGAGAATGAGCAGGAGCAGGTGGGAAGGGCAGAGGGAGAGGGAGAATCAGAGTCCCCGCTGAGCAGGGAGCCCGACATGGGGCTCCATCCCGGGACCCCCGGGGTCATGACTTGAGCCGAAGGCAGATGCTTAACCAACTGAGCCACCCAGGTGTCCCAAACCCTGCAATTCTTACCGTTGCCCAGATGGCTTTATATGATTCCATTACTTCTCTGACTTCTCTTCCAGCTAGTCTCCATCCTGCCAAACTCACTTCAAACATTTTAGACACCGGGATTCTGCTGTTGTTTAGAGGCCAAACCTCTCCTACCTCAGGGCCTTTCCATTCTTCCCCCAGAAAGTCATAGTCATTCCTTCCACCAAATTGCTGGGAGTGAAGTGGAAATACTGTGTGTACATGATTCTGGGCCTTAGTTTTCTCAACTGTCAAACTGTTGTTCCTCCTTACCTCAAACACCAGGCAGATGTTATAACCAAAGGGATAGTGGTAAGAGAAAATGCTTTCTAACGTGAGAACTGTTGACCTTAAAAACAAAACTGACGGTTATTTTACCAGCAAAAGATGGGCTTATTTAGGGATAGCAAAAAGTTGCTACCCCAGGCCCAAGCAAACTATGGCAAAACCATAGAGAAGTCCCCCTAACAAAGGAGCGTAGCTTTTTTTTTTTATAGAGGAGAAAGGGGGAATAGGGAGGAGCTGTTATAAATTAAAAGTCCATTGGAATAAACTGGGAGTTTGAAGTATAGTGGTTTCTCATTGGCTGAGCTGTTGCTGGGGCAGGAAGAAATCTTCCTGCCTCCTGCAGGGATAGCAAATTAGTATCTCCTTGGTCCCTCTCTTCCGTTGGGTCTAAAATTGAAAACTAGTGCTGGACATGAAAGCTCTCCCTGATGGTCTCCCGACTCCATTCTAAATGAGGTTTCCTTTTATTCATTTTCACGTAACTTTCCAATAGGGAAGTACAGTTTTGTGGTTGCTTTCAAGAGCAGATGCTTGAGACAGAGTGTATGTAATACCCCTAATCCCCAGAAGATGGCAGCACGTCACCGAATTTGTCATGTAGATGATTTTTACTCTCACAGTACAGGAATTATAAGTTGCTAATATTTGTATACTTCTTCACCTTTCATAAATAGGGAAAATGAAAGGAAAGTGTATTTTTTTGGCAGCTACTGTATTGGCTGGACACTCCAGTTTACATCTGTGATTTAAATCAGAGCATGTCCCTCATCTCTCAGAACTCCCTAGTAACAATCAAATGGGAAATGAAACAAAAAATTAAATATATGGGGACGCCTGGGTGGCTCAGTCGTTTAAACGTCTGCCTTCGGCTCAGGTCATGATCCCAGGGTCCTGGGATTGAGTACCGCATTGGGCTCCCTGCTCCGCGGGGAGCCTGCTTATCCCTCTCCCTCTGACCCTCCTCCCTGCTTGTGCTCTCTCTCTGACAAATAAATAAAATCTTTAAAAAAATTAAATGTATGTACATATAGTGTCTAGGAGTAAATCAAACTGAAAGATACGACCCATTGAAGAAGAAAATTTAATACTTGAAGGGCCTAAGGAAGAAACAGGATGAATGGAGGTGTGATCCACTTTGTGGACTGACAGGTACCTTTGTACACCTGGTGTTCTGTCACAGAGGGTCCCGGAAGGGCAGAGAGAAGGAGCCAAAAAAGCTTTTATTAGGCATCCTGAGGACCGCCAACTGGAAGTGAGGCTCCGCCCCAGCACTGCCCTCACACCAGTTCCCTACCGGGCTCCGCCCCCGCGCCTGGGAACCACCTAGCCCTGCCCACGATGCCCTTATGCTTACTGTTAGCCCTGCCTTCTAGGATTGGTCTTCGCCTCCCTCGCCACGCCCCCAGGCCGTGTCTCCAGCGAGGCCACGCCCCCAGGGGCTGTTCCCGCCTCTAGCTCCGCCCGCTCGTCCTGGTACTAGTCCTTGGCTGGGCCCATTCAGCACCCAGCCTTCCAAGCGGGCTTCTTCGGGCTCCTCCCTCCTCCCACTCCGCCCCGCCTGAGCTCTGGGGCCCCGCCCCTTTTCTGCTCAGAAAACCGGAAGCAGAATTGTCAGTCGGCTGGACTCCTGCGGGTGGGTGTGTCGCCTCCGCGGCTCCCGGCGCTCCCAGTTCTGGTATCGCCGGCGGGTTAGGTCTGGCGGGAAGGATCCGGGGCCAAAGGGCAGGTTCGGTCCGGTCCCTGCGGCGCGTTTTCCGAGAGTCTTGCAGGTCCACGGCTTTTCCCGACCTGCGGGGGTGTGGGTGGCTCGGTTGAATTGGGAGTACTGTGCCCAGATGATTCTGGACCTCAGTGTTCTCATCTGTTGCTCCTTCGCCCCCTTCTCCCAAGCACTTGGCTGATGTTAGAACCCAAAAGTATAGGGGGACAGGAACGTGCTTTTATGTTTCAAATGAGAACTTTTAAAAGGACATGAGCATGGATGATCTTAAACATGCTGTGTGAAGGAAGCCTTGCCCAAGTGTATATATTATATGATTCTGTTTAGATGGAGTTCTGAGAAAAACAAAAAGTAATCTGTAGTGCAAAACTTAAGAACTGTGGTTGGGCAGAAGTTTTGGGTGGGAACTGACTCGGAAAGGGACATGAACTTCTGCGAGTGAGGATAATTATATCTTGATCGGATTACATAGATGTATTTATCAAAACTCAACTAATGCACACTTTAGAGTTAACTTCACCTTATGTAAATTTTTCCTCAAAAGAAAATATTGTATGCAAATATTAAACTGTAGTGGATGATATACATACTGAAAAATATGGGAAAATGTGTACTGATGTCACAAGTTACTTTGAAAAATGTAAAAAGATTGATGGGTAGATGGAAGGATAGATAAATATGTGATATTGCAATTATAGGAAAACACTAATGGTAGAATCTAGGTGGTGCTTATAAGGTTTAACTATAAAATTCTTACAAATTTGCTATTTATATATTTGAAAATTTGGATATTAAAATGTTAGGGGGAAAGCTCATACACTTGGAGGGTATGTTGTTTATGGAAATCCTGTTTAAGATGTAAATACAGGAGCGCCTGGGTGGCCCAGTCGGTTAAGTGTATGCCTTTGGCTCAGGTCATGATCCTAGGGTCCTGGGATTGAGCCCTGCATGGGCTCCCTGCTCGGCAGGGAGCCTTCATCTCCCTCTCCCTCTGACCCTCCCCTCTGCTTGTGCTCACTCTCTCTCTCTGTCAGATAACTAAATCTTAAAAAAAAAAAAATGTAGGGCACCTGGGTGGCTCAGTTGGTCAAGCAACTGCCTTCAGCTCAGGTCATGATCCTGGAGTGCCAGGATCAAGTCCCGCATGCGGCTCCCTGCTGAGCAGGGAGTCTGCTTCTCCCTCTGACCCTCCCATCTCTTGCTCTCTCTCATTCTCTCACTCTCAAATAAATAAATAAAATCTTTAAAAAAAATGTAAATACAAAAGGAGGGGTGCCTGGGTGGCCCGGTCAGTTAAGCCATTGACTCCTGATTTGGCTCAGATCATGATCCCAGGGTTGTGAGACTGAGCCCGCTGTTGGCTCTGCGCTGGGCATGGAGCCTGCTTAAGATTCTCCCTCTCCCTCCACCCTTCCTCCCCTTGCATGCACGCTCTCTCTCCCTCTACCTCAAAAAAAAGATGTAGGGTGCCTGGGTGGCTCAGTTGGTTAAGCGACTGCCTTCGGCTCAGGTCATGATCCTGGAGTTCCTGGATGGAGTCCCGCATTGGGCTCCCTGCTCGGCAGGGAGTCTGCTTCTCCCTCTGACCCTCCCCCCTCTCATGTGCTCTCTCTCATTCTCTCTCTCCCAAATAAATAAATAAAAATAAAATCTTAAAAAAAAAAGATGTAAATACAAAAATATCTGACTACATCAAAATTTAATACAGAATTGAAAGATAGGAAGCAAACCAGGAGAAGGCATATGTGATATGCAACTTACTCCTATGTATTAATGACGAAAAGGCAAGCAATTCAATAGAGAATTGGCATGGAAATAGGCAATTTATAGATAAGGAAATAACAGTAACCACAACATTAAAGATAGACCCACTGGAATATACTAAAGAACTCTATCAAAAAGACACCATGGGGTGCCTGGGTGGCTCATTCGGTTAAGCATCCAACTCTTGATTTCTGCTCAGACCATGATCTCAGAGTGCTGAGATCGAGCCCTGTGTCAGGCTTCATGCTCAGCCTGGAGTCTGCTTGAGATTCTCCCTCTCCCTTTCCCTCAGCTCATCCCCACCACTCTCTCTCTCTCTCAAATAAATAGATCTTTTTAAAAAGGCACCATTAAGGGGCGCCTAGGTGGCTCAGTCGTTAGGCCTCTGCCTTCGGCTCAGGTCATGATCCTGCAGTCCTGGGATTGAGCCCCACATCAGGCTCCCTGCTCAGCGGGAAGCCTGCTTCTCCCTCTCCCACTCCCCCTGCTTGTGTTCCCTCTCTCGCTCTCTCTCTCTGTCAAATAAATAAATAAAAATCTTCAGAAAAAAAAAAGGCACCATTAAGAAAGGGAAAATAAGCTATAATGAGGGATAAGATATATGTAACATATGTATTTGGAAAGCACTGCTGTCCAAATAAATGAAAAACTTCTACATTATCATAAGAAAACAACAGAAGTTCCAGAAGAAAAATGGGCAAGAGCCTTGAGTAGGCAGTTCACAAAAAAAGGTTTCCAAACAATAAACATGAAAAGATGCTCAGTTTCAGTGATCAAGAAATGGGAATAAAACCATCCAGAGATGCTAGTACACACCTGATAGAGTGTTGAAAATTACAGGCTGGGATGCCTGGGTGTCTCAGTCGGTTAAGCGTCTGCCATCAGCTCAGATCATGATCCCAGGGTCCTGGGATCCAGTCCCTCATCGGGCTCCTTGCTCAGCGGGGAGCCTGCTTCTCCCTCTGCCTGTCACTTCCCCTGCTTGTGCTCTTTCTCTCTCTCTCAGACAAATAAATAAATAAAATTTTAAAAAAAATTACAGGCTGACAATACCAAGTATGCATAAGGATGCAGAACAGTAATGCTCATACACTGTGTGGGAATATACATTTGCACAATCATATTTCTTTCTAACCAACAGAATATGGCAGAGGTGATCAGATGCCACTCCTGTAATTCTTCTGCATTATATAAAACTTGCCAGCAGACTGTAGTTTCTAGAGTCTTCCTCTCTCTGGCATTGAAGCAGCAAGCTTTCATGAATAGTGATGTGGGGCCAGTGAGCTAATGATTAAGAAAGAATTCTTGAGGGGCTCCTGGGTGGCTCAGTCGGGTAAGCATCTGCCTTCGGCTAAGGTAATGATCTTGGGGTCCTGGGATTGAGCCCAGCATTAAGCTCTCTGCTCAGCAGGGAGTCTGCTACTTCCTCTCACTCTCCCTCTGTGTTCTCTCGCTCTCTCTCAAATAAATAAAAATCTTAAAAAAAGAGGAAGAATTCTTGAGACATTTTGGTGCAAAAAGGTGCTTTTATTATAGCACAGGGACCTATGGTCAGAAAGAGCCACACTAGGATTGTGAGGAGTAACTGATTATATACTTTTTAGTTAGTGGGGGTTAGAGTTAGCTATTAAGATAAGGTTGCTTTTAGTCTTCAATGAAACATCAACAGTAAAGTAGCCATGAGTTCCTTGAGGAATGTCACATTCTACGTATCTTGGGGATTTATCAGTGGGCTGCAAGTTGTAAGGAGACTTAATTTTAGCTACATTTCTCTTGCCTTTGTGCTCATCAAATAGTACAGCCAAAGGAAATTAAGTTTGTCAATTAAGTTGCCAAACCTAATGGAGTTTAGAAGTAGACCCTTATTCCCCAGTTGAGTCTCTGATGAAGACCCAGCCCTGGATAACATGAACTCAGCCTTGTGAAACCCTAAAACAGAGAACCCAGCTAAATCATAGAAACTGAGATAATGTGTGTTGTAAGCCACAAAGTTTATGTAATTTGTTAAAGAGCATGGAAAACTAATATAATCCATTTGGAAAACAGACCTATTATGTTGGGTGATGTGTACACCCAAGGACTCTGTAATTCCACTCTTTGGAATGTGTACAACAGGAATGCTTGCACATGGGCACCAAGAAATATGTACTAGTACAAGAATATGCAGATACACAGTATTTGGAATAGCCCCAAACTAAGTGAACAGAAGTATACGTAATAATATGCATGAATCTTACAAAACATTTTTAAAATCCTGTATGATTTCATTTCTTTAAGTCAAAAACATGCAAAATTAAACTAGGAATCAGGAATGAATACTTAGGTGGTACAAGTGTAAAGAAAGGCAAAGAAGTGATAACCATAAAACCCAGGATATTGCTCCCTTTTAAGTGGGGAGCCAGGAATTTGTGATTGAGAAAGCATACATGGGTTGTGTGTGGGGGTCTCATTTTAAAAGTTGTTTAAAATTTAAACTATAGGGGGGAGCAGAAGAGAGATTCAGAGCACAGGTAAGACAAGGAGGCAGCCCGGCCATGGAATGGAGAAACAGGACTGGTCCAGGTGGAGTAAGCACGAGTGTGTATGTACAGCGGCACACACATATCCATACACATACACACCACATACACACTGTACTGTATGTACACACCAACACACGCACACAAACACATATACACCACCATGCTTTGGCACACACACCAAAGATACACATATTTGCACACTTACGCTACCACATCATCCTGCACCACACCAGACCAAAGATACACATATTTGCACACTTTCGCTACCACATGTCATCATCCCTGCACCACACCAGACACACACACCACATATACACCACCCACCCACCCCCACACTACACACACGTCATACACATATCACACCACATGCACAATGGTTACTGCCAGATCCAGACATCTCAGGGGGATCTCACGCAAAATCAGACCTTTACTTTGCTGTGACACTTAGACAAGTCTTGGCATCATGTTGAACTCTGAAGGGGGCCAATGAGGGAAGCCTGGTTCTAGCTACTTATGCATAAGAAAGGAGTTCTCAGCATGGTGCCAGGTACAATGGTTGGTGCTCCATGGATGAATCTGGAATGGCTACACAGTCACTGACTTTCATCTTGGGGTATTAGGAAGGGCTACACTTAGCTGTGTGTGCTGACCTCCTATGTGATTTAACCCAGGGCTCCCTTAAAGAGTGGTCTCCACTGGGGGGCACCTGGGTAGCTCAGTCAGTTAAGCGCCTGACCCTTGATACCAGCTCAGGTCTTGATCTCAGGGTCATGAGTTCAAGCCCTGTGTTGGGCTCCACGCTGGGCATGGAGCCTACTTAAAAAACAAAACAAAAAACCACAAAAAAACAAACCAAAACCAAAATAAAACAAAAACAGGGGCACCTGGATGGCTCAGTCGGTTAAGCATCTGCACTTCAGCTCAGGTCATGATCCCAGGGTCCTGGGATCAAGCCCTCATTGGGCTTCCTGCTTGCAGGGATAGAGAGAACTTAAAAATAAAATCTTGGGGCACCTGGCTGGCTCAGTCAGTGGAGTGTGCGACTCGACCTTGGGGTTGTAAATTCGAGCCCCAGGTTGGGTGTAGAGATTATTTAAAAATAGAATCTTTAGGGGTGCCTGAGTGGCTCAGTTGGTTGTGTTCAACTCTTGGTTTTGACTCAGGTCATGATCTCAGGGTTATAAAATTGAGCCCAGGTTGGGCTCTGCACTGGGCATGGAGCCTGCTTAAGATTCTGTCTCTCCCTCTCTAAAAAAATAAATAAAAATAAAATCTTTAACAATAAATAAAATCTTTAAAAATAAAATTTAAACTATAAATTTGCTTCCTGTTGTGAAAATTAGAAAGGGAAACCTCACTAAAATGGAGTCAGGAGGCCAGAAGGGGTAGGTCTCATGCTGTACCACTTCATGTTAACCATAGGAAGAACTGTCAATTATAGTCCCCCAACAGGAAAAGATGTACATAGCATCTCCTACAAGAAATGGACTACCCAAGCAATCTAGCCAATGAGAAACTCCTCATTACTCTCAACTCTTACTTTTGTCCAATTGACTTTCATTCAAAACAACTCCTCCCAACTTATTCCTTGTTTTCCATGAATAACATTCCTCTCCTTTGTTGGACTAGCCTATGGTTTTGCCATAGTTTGCTTGTCCCAAATTGTAATTCTTGGCTATTCCTCAAGAAACCTATCTTTGCTGGTAAAATAACTTATTTTTAAGGTTAACACTTTTTAAATTGTATTTCTTATTTTTTAAAGAATGGTTTAAAAAGAAATGATTGAATGACTCTCCACAGGTTTCAGTTTGTAAATATACTAGAAGTATTCCAATGTGGCATTCACATGGCATGTTTTCTTGTATGTTAGTTCTACCAACTGTCCTCCTCCCCAATAGAAACAAAAGTTCTGTGAAGGTATGACTCAAGTTAATGAATGAATGAAAGGAAAAGCATTATTAAGGGAAATGATGGTAACCACATAAAACTAAAACCAGCAATCGAAATAAAAGATCTAAACATGTTCAAACCTAAGGAAAGACTAAATGTCCTTTACTATTTGTCATATAAAAACAGAAAGGTTTAAAAAAATAAAGTCAACAGTCCCAAGATTAACAAGATAATACTGAAAAACTGAGAAGGGGCAAGAAAGTTTTTTTTTTTTTTTAAAGATTTTATTTATTTATTTGAGAGAGAGAGAATGAGAGAGAGCACATGAGAGGGGGGAGGGTCAGAGGGAGAAGCAGACTCCCTGCCGAGCAGGGAGCCCGATGCGGGACTCCATCCAGGGACTCCAGGATCATGACCTGAGCCGAAGGCAGTCGCTTAACCAACTGAGCCACCCAGGCGCCCGGGGCAAGAAAGTTTTTTAAGAATAGTGAGGAAGGATGTAGCAGGTATCTACTGCTGCATAACAAAGCACCTCCAAGCGTAGTACATCCTTGAAGCCCCTGCAAGAACTCAGAGAACAGCATTTTTTTGAGAGGGAGCTGACTGGTGGGTCAGGGGTGGGTGGGCACGAAGCTCCGCCCAACAGACTCCGGGCCGTTCTGGTCCCGCCCCCACCCCGGTCCTTCTGCCTGGCTCCTGCCCAGGGTCCCTGGAGTGGAGCCGGCGGGGCGTGGGCCCAGCTGCAGTGCCTTGGGCCAACGTTAGGACTTCTCTGCGGAGGCCAGAGAACGCGGCCACCGCCCCTCCCGCTGCCTCTGCGCTCCTAGGCCCCGCGGGAGCCTTCTACTTTCCAAGCCCCGAGACCGGAAGTGGGGTGCGCCTCCCCCGAACGGCCGCCATCTTCCCTCTAACGGCACCACGGTTTTTCTCGTTATTTGCTTCCAGCACAGAAGAGTGGCTGCAGGTGCAAGGTCCGGGAGGGAGCTGGGAGAAGGGACTCGGGGAGGGGGCGGGTTCTTCACGAAAGTGAGGGGGCGGGACTCTGGGAAGGCGGGGTTTCGGTGAGGGTGGGCAAACGGGGTCGGGGGCGGGATCTCTGTGGGGGCGGGGCCCTCGGAAGGCGGGGGTCTCAGTGAGGGTGGATAAATGGGGCGCTGGGGGCGGGGCCTTATCGGGGGGTGGGGCTCTTGGGGGCGGGGTCTCAGAAGGGCCCAACGGGCTATGGGCGGGGCCTTAGGGGCGTGGTCTCAGCGGGGGCGTGGTCTCGGTCTCGCGGGCCAGGAGATCGACGGCCGTTGGTCGCCTCTCCGGGTCCTTCGGTTTATCTGAACTGGGGATGCCGTTGGTTTCGGGAGGTAAGAGGCCTTGGTGAAATTTATATCAAGGAAGTCCCTTTCTGCCTTCGTAACACAAGAGAATTTTACTTGCGGCTTGCTTTTGTGAGAAATTGTTGAGGTGAGAATATCTTAAAACTTTTTTTCGGTTAATTTGATAAATTCATTTGGGAAAATGCTTCCTCAGGATTCTAGCGCGGGTGCCAATAAATAAGTGTAATCAAGAAAAGAGAGTGAAATAGAGCAAGTGAAAATGTAAACAACAAGCCTTACGATTGAAGAAAGATTATTCAGCTCCGCACTTCCCAAGTCGGCTGCAGCTCCTCCGGAGCCTGCCATCGCGGCAGAGCTTTAAAACATGGGGATCGCTTACTCTCGATATTATTAAAACGGGTTTTGGTGGCATATACTTGCGGCTAAAGCCTAATAGAAGTCTAAAGCATAAGTGAAATACAGGAAATTGTGTGACTTTAAAACACAGGGATTTCCAGGGAAAAGGAGGAAGCAGCTTTCCTAATACCAGTAGCGGAAATTAGAATTTACCAATTTTAAAAGAGATGTGTTTTGACCAAATGGATTTTTTTTTTCTTGTGAGGTTAAAAAGTCACATATGGGAAGTCGGAAGAAAAATAAATTCTGGAGGAAGTTCAGCAACACAGGCTACTTGTTTCTAAAAATAATGTTTCTCACATTTGCCTCTTTTTTTTTTTAAGATTTACTTATTTATTTATTTGAGAGAGAGGGAATGAGAGACAGAGAGCATGAGAGGGAGGAGGGTCAGAGGGAGAGGCAGACTCCCCGCCAAGCAGGGAGCCCGATGCGGGACTCGATCCCGGGACTCCAGGATCATGACCTGAGCCGAAGGCAGTCGCTTAACCAACTGAGCCACCCAGGCGAGCACTGTGCCTCTTTTGATTGCCCAGGCCAGACTCATACCCAGTACCTAATGAGCTTCTGCTGTGGGCCCTGGAAAATGTTCATTTACAGCTAGATTGAGAAAGTGCACACCTCCAATAGGAACGCCAACACAGGGGCGCTTGGGTGGCTCAGTCAGTTAAGCATCTGCCTTTGGCTCAGGTCATGATCCCCGCGTCCTGGGATGGTGCCCCTTGTTGGGCTCCCTGCTCAGCAAGGAGCCTGCTTCTCCCTCTCCCTCTGCTGCTCTCCCTGCTCATTCTCTCTCTCACTCTCTCTCTCACACATAAATAAAATCTCTTAAAAAAGGGCGGGGGGGATGCTTGGGTGGCTTAGTCGGTTAAGCCTCTGCCTTCAGTTCAGGTCTGGTCCCAGGGTCCGTGGTGGGATCGAATCCCACATCGGGCTCCTTGCTCAGTGAGGAGCCTGCTTCTCCCTCTCCCTGCTGCTTCCCCTGCTTGTGCTCTCTCTCTCTCTGGCAAATAAATAATAAAATCGGAAGGGAGGAAGGCAGGCAGGCAATACAAACGTTAACACATTAACTTAAATGCCTGTCACAATATAAACCACCAGTGTTATTTCTGAAGCTTTTAAGAAAAATTCTTAAAAGGCAAATGTGAGGGCGCCTGGGTGGCTCAGTTGGTTAAGCGACTGCCTTCGGCTCAGGTCATGATCCTGGAGTCCCGGGATCGAGTCCCGCATCGGGCTCCCTGCTCGGCGGGGAGTCTCCTTCTCCCTCTCCCACTCCCTGTTTGTGTTCCCTCTCTCGTTGTGTCTTTCTCTGTCAAATAAATCATCTTTAAATAAAAAAAAAAAAGAGGCACAGTGCTGTCCCCAGAGAGTGGGCTATTTAGATCAGAAACAGATATAAAATTGATGGGGGGAGGGTGTCCTGTGCCAAACAGGAGAGCTTAATATGGACAGACAGGGAAGACCTATTAGGAAGAACTGATTTATGAGAACTGAAGGGTAAGTAGGACTGATTAGGCAGAGGCTTGTGGAGGGAGAGTGTTTGAGAGGTGGAAGAAGCTTCAAGGGCAGAATCCCAGAAGCAGGAGAGCCTGGTGTGTTGGGTGAACCTAGGAAAGAGAGGCCTGACCAGACTGGGTAGGGAGAGTGTTAGGAGAGGGAGGCTAGATGCTTTGGGATTTTTTTTTTTATATGTACAGCTGTCATCTATGAATAATGACAGTTGTGTTTATACCTTTCCAATCCTCAAACTTTTCATTTTTTTTTAGCTTTATCGCCCTGGTGGGACCTCCAGTACCATCACCACATAAAGTGGTGACAGCTGCCATCCTTGTCTTTCCTCAGATTAAAAGCCGGAATTTTTCAACTTTTCACCGGTAAGCTATAGTTCCTTATTTTAAGATAAAACTTTTTGTTTGGAAACCACTGAAGCTTATAGGAGAAAACGTTACCAAAACAGTACAATGAAATCCCATTTGCTCTTTGTCTAGATTCAGCATTTGTTAATATTTTGCCACATTTCTTGTATCTCTGTACATATAATAATTACTGTTTTTGCTGGATCATTTGAGAGTCAGTTGCAGAAATCATAACCCTTTACTTCTAAAGACCTCAGTGTTCATATGTCTCCTAAAAACAGACATTCTCTTTTATAACCTCAGTCTAATCACCACATTCTGGAAGGCGTAGGTTTTTTAAAAAACTGTTTTCTGGTAAAGATGTTCCCTTCTTATTTAACTTTTTCTTTTCAAAGCCATGGAATAGTGATTTTATCGAATACTTTTACTGAATGTATTCAGGTGATTATATGATTTTTTCTCCAGTCTACAAATGTAGTGAATTCTTATAAGTGTTTTCATAAAGATCCTAAACCTAACTTGGATCCCCACATGGTTGTGGTAGATTCTCCTGCTCACTAGTACATTCAGTGTGTTAATACCTTCTTTCTGCTGTTTGCACTTATGCTCATGAATGAGTTGGGCTCCTTATTTTCCTTTCTTGTAACTATTATTATTCAGTGGCTCCTTGACTTAAGTTGTTTTTTTACTGTCAGTGTTCGGTTTCTGAGAATCCCATGACTGGGTCTCTTCAATGTCCTGGTAGAAACTGAGTTTTTCCAGAAATTGTGTGCTTGTGCTTATGTTAGTTCCTTGCCTGAGGTGTTTGGACCACAGAGGTGTTGTGATTTGGACCAATACTCATGGGAGAGTGGAGTTAACGTTTGCAAGCTCTCAGAAGAGTTTTTTTCCCAGTAACCCAGCACTAAGGCCAGAAGAACCCTGGTTATCCTCCTGGTTCTCATTCAGCAAACATTCCCACCAGGGGAGGGCAAGGCAGGTGTGTGAAAGGCCAGAGGTGGGAGAGTCTCTGCTGAGATTGGAATTTGGACTGTGTGCTGTATCCAAAGGAGGCATTCTAGAAGTTCTTAAACTGGGAAGGGGCACAATCAGATTTGCAGGCTTTTTTCCTCCCTCGTAGAATTCTGTTGACCTCATGGAACAGTATTAACTATTAGGCATAGAGATACAAGAGAGCAAAGGAATCAGTCTGTAAAACATTGGAATCTTCCAGGCAGGAGGTGATAAAAGCCACAATTTGGGCACATTCTCTGCCATTTACAATGATGTTGCCTTTGTTTTTTTGTTTTTTTTTTTCCTGGGTAAGATAGTATATTTGTTCTTTTTTTTAATTGTTATGTTAATCACCATACATTACATCATTAGTTTTAGATGTAGTGTTCCATGATTCAGTGTTTGTGCATAACACCCAGTGCTCCATGCAGAACGTGCCCTCTTTAATACCCATCACCAGGCTAACCCATCCTCCCACCCCCTCCCCTCTAGAACCCTCAGTTTGTTTTTCAGAGTCCATCGTCTCTCATGGTTCATCTCCCCCTCCGATTTCCCCCCCTTCATTCTTCCCCTCCTGCTATCTTCTTTTTTTTTCTTAACATATATTGCATTGTTTGTTTCAGAGGTACAGATCTGAGATTCAACAGTCTTGCACAATTCACAGCGCTTACCAGAGCACATACCCTCCCCAGTGTCTATCACCCAGTCACCCCATCCCTCCCACCCCACCCCCCACTCCAGCAACCCTCAGTTTGTTTCCTGAGATTAAGAATTCCTCGTATCACTGAGGTCATATGATACATGTCTTTCTCTTTTTGACTTATTTCGCTCAGCATAATACCCTCCAGTTCCATCCACGTCGTTGCAAATGGCAAGATCTCATTCTTTTGATGGCTGCATAATATTCCATTGTATATATATACCACAATGATGTTGCCTTTGTAATGCACAATGATGTATGCTTTGTACCATCTAAAGAATGTAAGATTATGTGGATGTATTTCATAAGGCTGTAGATATTTGATTTAAAAAGCTCTTCCCGGGGCACCTGGGTGGCTCCATCGGTTGAGCATCTGACTCTTTTTTTTTTAAGATTTTATTTATTTATTTGACAGAGAGAGACACAGCGAGAGAGGGAACACAAGCAGGGGGAGCGGGAGAGAGAAGCAGGCTCCCCACTGAGCAGGGAGCCCGATGCTGGACTTGATCCCAGGACCCCGGGATCATGACCTGAGCCGAAGGCAGATGCTTAACGACTGAGCCACCCAGGCACCCCGAGCATCTGACTCTTAATTTCAGCTCAGGGTTGTGAGATCAAGCCCTGTGTTGGGCTCCATGCTCAGTGGGAAGTCTACTTGAAATTCTCTCTCTCCCTCTCCCTTTGTCTCTCTCAAATAGATGAATCTTTGAAAAAAAATTAAAAAGCTCTTCCCTTGGTTGGAAAGAAAGATTGGAAATAGATGAAATATGAATCTGTAGTCAGTAATGAGTGGGTCTAGAGTATGCTGTTGGCAGGGTTCCAAATGGAAGGCATTTGGTGTGTGTGGAGGTGAGGTAAAAGTCACTTGGATCAGTGAGATTAGCTGTGTGCAGAGGTGATGATTCAGCTACGTGCATTATTTCTGTTTGTACATGACTGTTTAATTTTTCTTGATTACACAAGTGATGCATGGGTGTGTTGTTTTTCTTGTTTAACATTCAACTAATTCAGAAAACTATAGAGTAAAAATGTTAATGTTTCCCTTCACATTCTCCCTGCCAAGTGCACATGAAATACAGTGTCGTGCTTTTCTCTAGAGGCCTCTGGTGTTACCAATAGCAGTGTGGCCTTGCTTTCATTTATTTTTATTTTTTTTAAGATTTTATTTATTTATTTGAGAGAGAGAGAGCATGAGTGGGGTAGAGGGAGACGGACAAACAGACTCCTGGCTGAGCAGGGAGCCCGACTGGGGGCTTGATCCCAGGACCCCAGGATCATGACCTGAGCTGAAGGCAGACGTGTAACTGACTGAGCCACCTGGGCACCCCTCTTTTTTTAAATTATTGTGATAAAACGTACAAACCATAAAATTGTCCTTTTAACCTTTTTTGAGGGTACTATTCATTGGCATTAAGTACATTCATATTGTTGTGCAACCATTACCACCATGCATCTCCAAAAGTTTTTCATCTTCCCCAAATGAAACTCTTCCAATTAAAAAATAACCCCCCAAGGACACCTGGGTGGCTTGGTCAGTTAAGCGTCTGACTCTTGGTTTTTGCTCAGGTCATGTACTCAGGGTCATGAGATCAAGCCCTGTGTGGGCTCCCTAGCAGGGAGTCTGCTTGAAGATTCTCCCTCGGTCCCTCCCCTCTCTTGTGCATGCATGTGTCCGCATGGTTCTCTCTCTCTCTCATATAAATAAATCTTAAAAAAAAAAAAACCTCCCTGGGGCACCTGGATGGCTCAGATGGTTAAGGTCTGCCTTTGGCTCAGGTCATGATCCCAGGGTCCTGGGATTGAGCCCGACTGGGGGGGCTCCTGACTCAGCGGGGAGTCTGCTTCTCTGCCTCTCTCCCCTGCTCACGCTCTCTCTCTCTCAAATGAATAAATTTTTAAAAATCTTAAAAAAAAAAAGTAACTCCCCATAACCCTAACTCGCAGCCCCTGGTACTCTCTATTCTACTTTCTTTCTCTATGAACTGGACTATTGTCAGTACCTTGTATAAGTTGATTCCTACAATATTGTTCCTTTGTGTCCAGATTATTTCACATAGCATAGTGTTTTAAAATACATACATGTTATAGCATGTATGAGGATTTCATTCCTTTTTAAGGTTGAATAATATTATATTTACATTATATATGTTTATGTTTATTATAGTCACATATTTATGTATATTTATAGTTTACATATTTTATATATTATGTTATATTTTTGTATATTTTACATTATATATTTACATATTTTGCATATTTTATATTTTTGGTATATTTGCATTTTATATATTCTATAACATTTTATATTATAAGATATAAATATATAGTTATATTTAATATAAATATAAAATATAAATATATGCACTTATATTTATTTATGCTATAGTTTTATAATATATAATGTATAAACACAACTATAATGTTATTCAGCCTTATGTATGTACATTTTGTTTTCCATCTGTTGATGGATATTTGGGTTGTCCATCTTTTGGCTATTGTGAATCATGCTATGAACATTAGTTTACAAATATCTCTTCAAGTTTCTGCTTTCAGTTCTTTGGGTATATACTCAGAAATGGAATTGTTGAATCATATGGTAATTCTATGTTAAGCTTTTTGAGGAACCACCATACTGTTCTCTACAGTGGCTGCACTGTTTCATAATCCCCTCAGCAATGAGCAAGGGTTCTAATTTCTTCAAAACCTCACCAACACTTGTGATTTCTATTTTAATTTTTTTGATGATAGCCATCCTAATGGATATGAAGTGGCATCTCATTATGGGTTTGATTTGCATTTCCCTAATGATGAGTGATGTTGAACATCTTGTCGTGTGCTTATTGGCCATCTATATGTTTTCTTTGGGGAAATTTCTATTCAAATTCTTTGCCTAACGGTCATTTTAATGCAGGTACGTGCCTCTCTGCATATATATATTTTATAAGTCATATAAATATATTTATACTTTACCTTCAGATCTATGTCAGTTTTTGTTTTAAACACCATAATCAGGGCACCTGGGTGGCTCAGTCGGTTAAGACTTTCAACTCAGGTCATGATCTCAGGGTCCTGGGATTGAGCCCCACATCGGGCTCCCTGCTCAGCGAGGAGTCTGCTTCTTCTTCTCCCTCTGCCCCTCTGCCTGCTTGTGCATTCTTTCTCTCTCAAATAAATAAATAAAATCTTTAAAAAATAAACACCATAATCATATCCCATGGTACGATATATGATAATTAATGCTATAATGTGTATTTTGATTGGTTCCAGTTTTTACCTATGATAATCAGTTTGTAGTGGACAAGCTATCTCTCTTTCTCTCTCTGCATCGATGCCAGGATGCCGGGATTTCTCTTGGCCATAATCCTATGAGTTGCTGGTTTAAGGATAGGAGTTATTTAAAATTTTGTAGACATAAATTCCAATATCCCTAGGACACTCCCAACTACCAATGGCCTCTAGTCATCCTTTGTCATCTGTGGCTAAGACAGTTTTTCTACCCAGTGCTGAGGAGGCCTGAACTTGGAGCCCAGATAAGATATACCCTAGAAGCCCTGCCTCAGCCTGCTGGTCTAACATGTTTTGAATTATTCCTGCCAACCCACATTATTCTCACAAGCAAAAAACAGGCCTTGATATGCCTCTTGCAAAAAGATCCTCCCCAAAGCCCAAACCCCCACCAAAACCCTTTGCCCTATCAAACTTCTCTAAGGGGGAGCATACCTTGTGGGAGTGTCCCTGCCCCAGGAGGAAATTTCCCTTCCCTTCCTGAACCCTCCAGCTCTCATCCCCTTCCTCTTGTGTCACGATGTGGGGAGGCAATGGTCAGATGGATAGCTGCATCCCTCGTACCTGGGCTCTCTGTCGCTGTATACCCTGTTTAATTTGATGGGGTATTAATTAATATTAGTGTTACAGCATTAACATGCTGTATGTAAAATATGTTAAATGCTCTGTATATTTATAAAGTATATTGTATGATATATACATATTAATTTTCATATCGTATACTATGTGTGTGTGTGTATATATATATATATATATATTTTTTTCCCCCTGTAAAACCTCACCTTGAACAAATTTGCCTCTTCTTAATCTTTCCCTCTCAGGTTGATAGCACCACTACCTACCCAGTTTATTGGTACTGTAAGGAGAGACTATTGCCATAGGCAGAACACTCCCACCCTAAAGTCTGGCACTAAAGAGCTTTTCTTTTATAGGAAGGAGTTCAGAAGGCTGGGAAGTGGGACGAGTGGGTGGGGTGATAGGATTTTTTTGATCAGGGAGGTCAGCTGATTGTCAGGGAGGGGCTGGTAGAGGGTTGTTATGTCCCAGTGCTCAGGGGTAGGTTGGGGGAGGAGAGAAACTGCACCGAAATTCAGTGAAGTCATATTAAATTCAAAGGTATTTTATCTAGGTAGTTCAGTGGGGACGAACAGTTCAGCTACTCATTCATTAGACAAAAAATGGGAATTTGGATAGTCTGTGCCTGGCCAACAAGGGGTCATCCTCCTGTCTTAGATATCTAAGTCATACAGGGAAGGGTGTTTCATTGCATTCAGACATTTCCCAGAACACAAAAGGGCTGGGGGACTTCTTACCCATCACAGTTTTCTAGGAGCACAGGGTTTGGGTGTGAAGCTCAACACTGTCAGTGTAAAGACTGGATCATTCTGTGGTTTCTCTAAGTTCTCTCACTGGCTGTACATCTTCTCTCCCCACGTTTCATCCTAGTGTAAGTCCCTAGCAAATCCCTAGACACTTCCTACAAAATGTATACAATCATCTCTGCTGCTTCTCCCTTCCCAAGGAGTCCCCGTTGTCACCTGGACTCTGCTGTTGGCCCTCACCACCCACCCCTGCTTCTACTCTTGCCTTCCCCTTTCTGTCCTTTGAGCAGCTGCCAGTTTTGATCTTTAAAAATACAAATAGGAATGGAAAACTCTTACAGAACTCCTGCGAAGCTGCCAATCAGAAGGTGTAAATTCAGATTCAATCTAGGCTTGTTTGCCCTGATCTTGACCTGGCGCCTGGCCCATCTGCCACCCTCTCCCATCACTTTCCTCTCCAGACACCCAGGTCACACCAAGCTCCAGCCACACCTGCATGGGCTTTCTTCTCTGTTGTGCACCTGCCTGGAGCTAGATCACGCCCTGGCCACTTTCATTTTCCTGAGGCCCTCTTCCTTCAGAGCTTCCAAAGGCTAGGAACAAGGTGGGAGTAGAGCCCAGGAGCCCTCCAATCTGCTTGCATCAGGGTTGGTGCCTGGGTTTGGGATGTTTGGGGAATAATACATGGTACCTTGCATTCTTTTTATAACTTGGGCAATTGACTTGCTAAACCTCTCTGAACTTGAGTACCCTTAACAGTCATGGGGGTTTGCTAGGCTTCCTCATGGGCAGCAAGGCCGACAAGGCTCTTTGCTGGCTGTGAGAGACAGGACTCCCGCGGCCTTTTAGGAAACTTGTGTGCACACGGCATTTGCTTTGTTTTCATGTGTGGTCATGGGTCTTGTGATGCAGCTTCCAGGCATGTGCTGGCTGGAGTCTAGAGCATATCCTGCTTCTCACATCCACCCTCTTGTCCTTCCTCTAGCTGTGCCTGCTCAAGACTACCTGTCTCCAGGAAGGGAATGTGGAGGCAGAAGTGATGGCTCAGGGTTGCTGACAATCTGGTTACAGGTAATCAGAAACCCCCTCTTTCCAATGTGACGTCTCCCTCCCTGAGGTTGGCTGTGTCTCCTTCTGGTGGCCTGGAGTCTTCCAACCTGACCAGGACTTGTCTCCACACTTCCTCAGGACCCTTAGCCTCTAATGAATGGTGGCTAAGGGACTTCCCAGAGAATGCTCAGTGTTTGTGAATTTTTTTTCAGTGTCTTGTTCATATTAGCTCAGTAGTCACTTCAGAGCTGTGGCAGAAAACCAAGAAAGGCTATGAGATGACTTTGTCTCAGGAATTCATGGAGACATCATTCATTCATTTACTAAGTATTTATCCCAGGCTTCCATGAACTCAGGGCTGTGTGGCAACTCACCTAGGGGACCCAGGCCAGATGGGTTCACAGACTAGTTGGAGAGAGAAAAGTTCAACCACTTGTTGAAGAGCTAATAAATCGATGAGGCTAGACAAGACTGCTGAGGATGTGTGTGTGGAGAGAGATGAAGCAAGGAACCCTTTCTGCCCGCATCTGAATTTCCCACTTCTTGGTCTTCTGGTGCCATCCTCCTCACACTCTGCCTTCCTGGGACACTGATGGAGATGAGCTTTGGCTGAGCCTGAATGTGTGTGATGTTTCAGGATTCAGTGACCTTTGAGGAAGTGGTGGTGGACTTCTCCCAGGAGGAGTGGGCACCACTGGACCCTGCTCAGAAAATTAAGTACAGAGACCTGATGCTAAAGAACTACAGGAAACTGGCCTCAGTCAGCCTCATCTCTTCATTGGTGGATTTCTGCTGCAAATATTTTTTTAAAAGATTTTATTTATTTATTTGAGAGAGAGAGCACAAGAGTGGGATGAGGGGCAGAGGGAGAAGCAGACTCCCCGCCGAGCAGGGAGCCCGACGTAGAACTCAATCCCGGGAGTTCGGAATCATGACCTGAGTGAAAGGCAGACGCTCAACTGACTGAGCCACCCAGGCGCCCTGCTGCAAATATTTCTTAAGCATCTGTTACATTCCAGGAACTGTTTTTGGTCTTGGGAAAAGAGTAGTGAAGTAGGAGATGTGGCTCACTCTTGAGGAGTGACAGTGTAGAACAGGAGTGGCCACACTTTTCTTTTAAAGGCCAGAGAGGAAATGTTTCCTGCATAGTGGGCCATAGAGTTTCTGTTGCAACAACACAATGCTGCTAATGCAGTGCCCGGTGTAGTATGGTATGTAAACAGATAGAGCTGTGTTCCGATAAAAGTGTATTTACAAAAGCAGGTGGCTAACTCCGGGCTCTAGTCACTAATCCCTAGTCTAGCATCTTCCCCTTGAGAATGAAGATTCATCTTTTTTTTTTTTTAAAGATTTTATTTATTTATTTGAGAGAGAGAATGAGAGAGAGCACATGAGAGGGGGGAGGGTCAGAGGGAGAAGCAGACCCCCCGCCGAGCAGGGAGCCCGATGCGGGACTCGATCCCGGGACTCCAGGATCATGACCTGAGCCGAAGGCAGTCGCTTAACCAACTGAGCCACCCAGGCGCCCCTAAAGATTCATCTTTATGCCAACTTTATTTTCTTCATGATTAGAAGCTTTGGTGCTCCTGAAGTGTGTCTCTGAGCTTGGGGCTGGGGATCCCCAATCCCTACAGGGCATGATGTGAGGTAGTTTGTGTGGGTCCTGGGTACCATCACCTCATTGCTCATGGGGTCACACATGCCCATTCTCTGCAAGTGTTGCCCCCACTCTGAGGGGAAGTTGCCTTTTCATCCCTGCACATCCCCCTTGATGTGTCTTTCCCTGTGCACAGGTGTCATTTCCATAAACCCGACCTGCTCACCTAGGTAGAGCAGGAGGAGCTGGGGACCAAGAAAAAGAGAGTTCTGACTCTCTAAGAAACCAGTGTAGGTGAGCCCCAGGCAAAAGGAACTCCATTCAGGGAATTTCTAAAATGTCATGATTTTTAAAAAATTGAGGTATAGTTGACACACGGTGTTACATTAGTTTCAGGTGTACAACATGGGAGTTACACAACAAGTTTTTATGTTATGCTATGCTCACCACAAGTGTGGCTACCATCTGTCACCGTACACTGCTATTACAATGCCGTCTAAATGTTATCTTGTTTGAGAAATCATCTCAGGCCACTTGGGATGAATTTTCTCTTGAAGCTTTGGCTTCGCTTCCTCTCCTTCCTTTTCTCCCCAACTTTCTTTTGTTCCCAGAGAAAGCTCTCTCTGTCCTGCTTCCTTTTTTTCTGAACATTTCCACTTTTGTAAATAAAGTTTTATTGGAACATGACCCCACCAGTTTGTTCATTTTTCTACTGTCCCCAAACTTTGATAGTGCCCTCTGTCAGACTGTTAGCAGCCATTTCACTCTTGACAAAAACATTTCTTAGCATTTCCATCCCTTGTTTCTGTCACTATCAAATTCTTCATATTGCTGAAATCCTTAAAGTCTGTCCAACTGCTGGGGCATTCTTCACTGTCACATTGACTTCTCATGTTTAGGGTCAGTCTATGAATAAAAGCTATATGGGCCTGGCTCTTTGGGGTGCCTGGGTGGCTCAGTCGGTTAAGCGACTGCCTTCGGCTCAGGTCATGATCCTGGAGTCCCGGGATCGAGTCCCGCATCGGGCTCCCTGCTTGGCGGGGAGCCTGCTTCTCCCTCTGACCCTCTCCCCTCTCATGAGCTCTCTCTCTCTCTCATTCTGTCTCAAATAAATAAATAAAATCTTAAAAAAAAAAGCTATATGGGCCTGGCTCTTCGTTTTTGTTTTTAATTACTTTATCTCATCATTTATTTCTCTAAGAACTTAAATGTTTGTCCTCCTCTCCCCCATTAATTTCAGATCAAAAGTTTCAACTTAAAGCCAAAAACACCACTGCAAAGCAGAATAAAGTTTGGAAAAAACACCTACTGTCAGAGAAATGGTAAGGCTCATGAGGGCACATTGCTAGTTCTCTGCAGAAGAAGTCTGGGATTGCTGTGTTATGGAAGAAGAGCACGACCACCATGGGGAGACACTTGGGTCCGGTGACCTTCACCCAGAAGAAGTTGTTTCTTAGGAGAGAGTCTCTGAGTATCATGAATTTGGGGAACATTCTAAACCAATTTTAGTATTTATTTATGGAGAGTTGCTGTAAGTAAGCAGATCCATTAATATGACTTAGTGAATTTTGACATATAATTCAGTTTTTAAGTATTTATCAAGAAAAATCTACATAAGCAGCTTTAGAATGTCGTGACTATGATGGGACCTTGTGGCAGAGCATTCACCTTACTTAAAATTCGGAAGAACTCAAATAGGGCAGGAGCGGTACATGTGCTCTGAAAATGGTAATTTCTCATGTAGGAATTTGCTTTTTATAGTGCAGACTTTTTTTTTTTTAAGATTTTATTTATTTATTTGACAGAGAGAGAGAGAGCGAGAGCAGGAACACAAGCAGGGGGGGTGGGAGAGGGAGAAGCATGCTTCCTGCTGAGCAGGGAGCCCGATGTGGGACTAGATCCCAGGACCCTGGGATCATGACCTGAGCCGAAGGCAGACGCTTAACGACCGAGCCACCCAGGCGCCCCAGTGCAGACTTTTTTTTAAAGATTTTATTTATTTGTCAGAGAGAGAGAGCACAAGGAGGAGTGGCAGGCAGAGGGAGAAGCTACCCACTGAGGCTACCCACTGAGCAAGAAGCCTGATGTGGGACTTGATTCCAGGACTCTGGGATCATGACCTGAGCCAAGGGCAGATGCTTAACAGACTGAGCTACCCAGGCATCCCTAGTGCAGACTTTCTGTGGTGGTGGGGAATCCCCACGAGTGCAATTAAAGTGAGAAAGCCTTTAATTATTGCTTATCCCTTAACCAACAGGCACTAACTCAACCCAGAGAGAAACCCCATGAATACAGTTTGTGTGGAAAAGCGATCAGAAGCAATTCTAACCTTGTTTGGCCCAAGAGAAATTACACAGGAGAGAAATGAAATGATTGTAAAGAATGTGGGAGAGTGTTTAGTTATCCTTCATCCCTTCAGACCCATGTGTGATCTCATGCTGGCAAGAAACCCTGTGAATGTTTTCAGTGTGGGAAAGCTCGTGGGTCATCACTCGTCCTTTATGACACATGTGCGAATCCACACTGGAGAGAAACCGTATGAGTTTAACCAATGTGGGAAACTCTTCAGATCCAGCTTGAGCCTTGCTATACTCAAGAGGATACACAATGGGAGAAGCTGTATAAATGCAATGACTGTGGAAAGGCTTCGTCAGGAGCAGGAACCTGACCATGCATAAGGGAGTGCACACCAGGGAGGGACTATCTGTGTGAAGATTGTGGCAAAGCCTTTAGCAGGAGATTGCATCTGATGGCACACATGAGAACCCATAATGGGGAGAAGCTTTACCATTGCAGCAACCATGGAAAAGCCTTCAATAGGAGCTCTAACCTGACTGCTCACAAGAGGGTACATACAGAGGAGATTTACCAGTGCAGCTACTGTGGGAAACTTCAGTAGTCACCCATCCCATAAGAAACATGTGAGTGCTCACAGTGGAGAGAAGCCCTAGGATTAGAAGCACATGGGAAAGCCCCAGTTGATCTCACATGTGAGCAACTCTGTGAATATCGTTAGTGTAAGAAAGCCCTCCACGGGGACTTCAGTTCCTGCACAAAGAAATTCAGGGTAGGAGAGAAACGTTATGAGCGTTATAAATATGGAATTGCTTTCTTCAGGGTCTTATCCTCAAAATGGAAGTCTAACTCATTAGTTTTCAGATCGTATTTGTGAATAAAAGCATTTAAGGCCATAGATATCCTCTCAATATCCCTTTAGCTACATTACCTGGGTTTCGACCTAAGGTATTTTTATTTTGGTTTAATTCTAAATACTGTTTCTATTAGATGTATTTTAACTCACAATGTTGATTTCCTTTTTGAGCCTATCAAAATACAACTTCATTTAAATTTCACCTGAACTCTCTCCTTCCCCCAGATTTTATGATCTCCATAGGTCTTCCTTTGTTTGGTAGGATACCCATGGTTCCTTAGGTGTGTGGTCTCCCTTGTTGCAATGAGCCAGTAAACCTGACTTTGTTAGACTATAGATTTTGTCCTGGTAGTCTTTGGGTGATTGTGTTGGGGCAATAACATGCAGTCATAAATATGTTCTACTCTCTTGTCATCTAAAGTGTTTCTAAAAAGTCCTTCTGAAATGTCTTCTAAAATATTTTGTTTTCCATTATTGATGTTTTTATATGTGGTATCAGGAGGGGTCCAATTTAATTTCCTCCCTGGTAGATAACCAGTTTTCCTAGAACTCTATAATCTGAAAGTCAGTCCCCGTTTGAAGTTTCTGTGTGCATGTTTTTATGTTTCTGGGCCTTCCATTCTGTTATAATCAAATTTGTTAATCCTGTACCAATATAGCACCATCTTTAATAACTTTATTCTATTTTTTAACATCTGAGAGACAGATCCCTACAACTTGTTCTTCAAGAGTAGCTTCTCTCGTCTGTGCCTTTCATTTCTTTATATGTATTTTATAATAAGCTTACACAATTCCACAAAAAATCATATTGGCATTTCATTAGATCAGTACTGGTAGAATTGTTAAATCTTTCAGGCCTTAAACTCCATATCTTCATTTATTTAGTCATTCTCTAATGTCTTTCAGTAAAGTTTTATACATTTTATAAATATATATATTTAAAATGCTATTTTCTTAAAAATATGAAGTGTGGACATTGGCTTCTTAGTATCTAAAAAAAGCATTTATATTGACAAACATGGGTCTTTTTTTTTTTTTAAAGATTTTATTTATTTATTTGACAGAGAGAGACACAGCGAGAGAGGGAACACAAGCAGGGGGGAGTGGGAGAGGGAGAAGCAGGCTCCCCGCTGAGCAGGGAGCCTGATGTGGGGTTTGATCCCAGGACCCTGGGATCATGACCTGAGCCGAAGGCAGACGCTTAATGACTGAGCCACCCAGGCACCCGACAAACATGGGTCTTGAGGGAAAAGAAGGACCAGAAAAAAGCAGCCTCCAACGTTCAGGGAACATGCATTGCTGGTGGGATTGTAAAATGATGTGTGGTCATTTTGAAGAAGTTTGGCGATTTCTTAAAATAAATTTACCATTTGACCCCTAAGAGAATGAAAAAGATATGTCCACACAAAAACTTGCCCACAAATGTTCATAGCATGTTTCATAATAGCCAAAAGAGGAAACCCTGAAAGTCCATCAACTGGAGAATAAGTAAACAAAATCTAGCTATCCATACAATGCACTATTTGGCAATACAAAGAAATGAAGTTCTGATACATGCTACAACATGAATGAACTTTAGAAACGTTATGCTCAGTGAAAGAAACCAGTCACAAGGGACCGCATATTGTATGATTTCATTTATATGAAATATCCAGAATAGGGAAAGCCATAGAGACAGATAGTAGGTTCGTGTTTGCCTGGGCTGGGATTGGGAACCTGATTAAACAGGCATGAAGGATCTTGTTGGGTTGATAGTAATGTTTCTAAAACTGGTTTGTGCTTATAGTTGCACAACTACGTTCACTAAAAATCATTTGAATTATACATTTAAAATGGTTGAGTTTTATGGTATGTAAACTGTATCTCACTAAAGCTGTTATAAAAGGAGATTCCATTGTGCATTCATTTTGATAAATCGAGCTACAGTCTCCATTGTGGTAGGATATGTCCATAATACTTAGCTTTGAAGTCATCTTTGCAATAGTGGTGTTCCTTGTAGGGGACAATAGCATGATCTTTTCTCAAATGATGTGTGAGTTCAACTGATGAATCCTTTTTGGAGTAGGTGCATGACTGAAGAGTATGACCCTCTTTAGCTCATTTATTGGGATTCAGGTGAGGTATTTATTTAGCTTGGAGATGTCGTCTTTTTCAGATTCTTCCTCCTCTTACTCAGTAGTTTCAATGCCACACTTCCTAATTTGGTTCTCTTCCTTGTGTTCTTTAAAAGCCTTGTTGGACTTTTTGTGAGACCTTGAATGGTTTTGTTTCGTAGGCTGTGGGTAATTCAAACTAAAGTGGGATGTAAGGTTTCTGGAGAAGGGCTAGAGGTATATGTATCTTGTGGTCCTTATAGATTATAATTCTCTTTGTGTGTTGAGTTTGGCTTGTAGCAAACTTGCTATATTCTTATTCTAATAACTGATGTGTAGCTCTTTTGAGGTTTTCTGTAGATAATCATATCTACCAATACAGGCAGATTTCCCCTGCTCCTTTTTAATTTGTATACCTTTCTTATGCTTTTGTTGCCCTCTGGCTGGGACTTGAACCATATTAACTAGAAGCAGTCCTAGGTATTCTTTTTTTTTTTTTTTTAAAGATTTTATTTATTTATTCGTAAGAGACAGAGATGGAGAGAGGCAGAGGGAGAAACAGGCTCCCAAGGAGCAGGGAGCCCGATGCGGGACTCGATCCCAGGACCCTGGGATCATGACCCGAGCCGAAGGCAGACGCCCAACCATCTGAGCCACCCAGGCGCCCAGTCCTAGGTATTCTTGTCTTCTTCCTGATCTTAAAGGGCATTTTTTTTTTCATATTTCATCTTTAAGTGTGGTGTTCTCTGTAACATTTTTATAGATAACTTTACTAGGATGAGAAAGTTTCTTTCTTTTTCCTAGGATGTTGGCATCCTTTCTCATGAACAGATGTTGAATTTTATCAAATGTTTGTTCAGCATCTCCTGAGATGATTATATTTGTTCACTGATGTATTTCAAAACTCCTAGAACAATGGTAGGACACATGGTAGGCACTCAATAAGTATTTGTTGAATGAATGAGTGAATGAATACATGTAACATCTCAAACATGTTTGTGTGGTAAATTACTTTAATTGATTTTTCACTGTGAAATTAACTTTGCATTCCTGAATAACTTGGCCATCACATATTAGTTACACATCATTGTTCCTGGCTTCCTAATATGTTAGGATTTTTGCATCTTTGAGTAAGATTGGCCTGCTGTTTTTCTTTCTCATGTTGTCCTTTTGTTATTGTTTCAAGAATATGGTGGCCTTATAATACTGGTTGGGAAAATTCTCCCAAAGTCCATTCCTTCACCTAGATTCACCAGTTGTCAACATTTTTTGACAGTTATACCTTTTTTCATTTGTGTATAATTTTATTTTATGGGTGAGCCATTACAGACATGAGACTTCTTTAACATTTATCCTAAGAACAAGGACATTGTCAGGAACTCAAAGATCTGAGATTTCCCCCTACTTATAGGTTAACAAGTTAGCCTGCCACAGTTTCATGGATGTTGGCCAAAGACACCAGACTTCTGGGTCAGAGACCAAGGACTTTATTACAGGACAGCAGGCAGTACAAGCTTCCTATTGCTGTCAATTCCTCTTGACTCCCAAGTCCCACAGGGGTGACACGAAGTGGGTTTGTATCACAGCTTGGAGCCCCAAGCTTTTCTAAGGAGCTGCAAACAAACGTGCTTGTTCTTTGCCCCAGAGGGAGACATTATCTTTATTACACTGAACAACAAAAAACCTGCCCTCTGCTCTAAGGATGTTATATAAACATCCTTGGAGACATAGTCCAGAACAGAGTAAGATGTGCACACGTGAGCTACCCATGAAGAATTGCCTTCCCACAGACATTTTCCTCTGTAATCAAAATATCCTTAATACACTGATGAAATTTAGCATTAACAAAATAATGTTACTAGCACACAAACTATAATCAAATCCCTCCCATCCCACAAACATCCTTTATTGAGGATTTGGAACATAATTTAGTTATGAAAATGATTTTAAGAAATCTTATGTGTGAAGCTCTGGGATAATAGACATGTAATAGAGCCATTTGGCAAAAGTCACTTTTTCAACTCAAAAGAATCAGGGCAGGAACCACACAGAAAAGTCATATTTTTTTTTTTTCCACAAAAGACGGTGTGAAAGCCTTCACAAGCACTCATTCTTGTATGCAACATGTGAGGACGACACTGGAGGAAAGTCCTTTTAGTATAATGAATATGGAAGGTCTTCAGGTATGGATCTTCACTTGCTATTCACAAGAGAACTTGTTCTGAGGGAGAGAGGCTATGTCCATGTTGTGAACATGGCATTGCCTTTGTGCTTACCCCTAACTCATTAATTTGTTTTTTTTCTTTCATAATATAAATACTCAAGAATACTCATATCCCTCAAAATGCCCTCTAAATTTTTGAACAAGCTGTGATAGGTAGTATTTGTATTTATTATGGCTCGGTTGTAAATATTGTCTCACTTCCATTTTGATGACTTCTTGGACTCATGGGTTGTTCGGGAATATGTTTTCAAGATGCAGTGCCAGGAGTTCTTTGTTGCCTTGTTTTTCATTTCCCATTTAACTGCCTTGTGGTCAGAGTCAGTGATCTGTAGGATATGGATTCTTTGGCATTTGTTGGAACTTTCTCTCTAGCCCAGTGTAGCAGACACTGCTGGCTGCCTCTATATCCATTCTCCTCATTCTTCTTACTCTCAGAACTTGGATTTTGCTCAATTTGTTAATGTTTACTATAAAAACAAAACAAACAAACCAACCAAAACCAAAAACAAAAACCCAAGCAGCTCTCTCTCTTATTCTTTCTTGAAGGAGTGGTCATGTCCCAGAGCTCTGGCCCGTGGCAGGTAGGCAGAGTCACTGGTGTAGCTTCTGGGAAAGCTCTTGAAAAGGAGACAGTCCCATGCTTGTTATTTTCACTTTTTGTTCATGGTCCTTCCTCCTCCTTTCTGCCTAGAACCTGGATACAGAGCCTGGAGTTGGAAGACCTTACTTTGTAACCTGTAGGCAGAAGCCACAGGTAGAGATGGTGCAGCCAGAACATAGGGCTCCTTGCTCCCCAGGGGGTTTCTTGAGTGACTACAGCAGTCCCGAACTGCTTATTTCTAGACTCATGTTACATGAGAAAAGAGATACTCTTTTAAAACAAAGTCCTTACTGTAGTTTCATAGTGGGGGAGCTATCAGAAATTTGTGTGGCAGCCATGAGAACCTGCCCCTTAGGTATCTACCTGGGGGCTTAGTTGGCTAATGGCCCTGGTTGCTACCCATCCCAGGACCTACCTTTGGTGTTGTGCTAAGACTACTCCTAGCAGTGACTAAGCATGGCAGGAGTAATAGTGCAAGCCCATTCCTCTGGGTAGTAGGGCTCTTTTAGTGATGGCTGTCGCTCAAGAACACTCCACTGGCCTGGCCCAAACTTGGCTAGACTGTGCTGAGGTTTGAGACTCTCCCTACCCACTCCTCCTTGGCCCTTCCCCCTTTTTCCTGATTGAATTTAACAATAAATATCAAAATATCAATATAAGTCCTTGATGACCTTGTCAAAATTGGTTCTGTGACCTACTGCCCACAAAAGCCCGATTGAAATGGGTTCAGGACAAACTAGGAGAAAAATTGGAGATAGTAAAGAGGAGGATTTTTTAATCTTTATTTAATCTAATTAACTTAGTATTATTAGTAAAGTCATGCCAGTTTTTTTTATTAGTATCTGTTATGTATTTCTCAATTCTTTTCATTTAAACCTGTGTACTTAAGCTTTAGATGTGTCTCTTGTAAATAGGATGTAGCTGTATAAAAAAATCCAATCTGAAAATATCTTTTAGTTTGTAAACCAGTCTAGTCTTTTATTATGATATCTAATATTTTGGATTGATTTCTACCACCCTAATAGTTGTGATTTCTGTTCTGTATATTTCTTTGAAAAATGGGAAATAGAGAAGATGTGATGAAAATATGCATGTACAGTTAAAGATCAATAAACTTGTACCCTCAACCAAGCCAAGAGATAGAAGATTGCTCTACCTCAGAAGTCTTATGTGTGAGATCTTCATGATTATTCTCAAGATGAAATTAACTATTGTGATTCTTAAATTTATTAATTTCTTGCATGACAACATATTGCCAAGGGTTGGGGGAAGGATAACATGAAGGTTTCTTTGTAGAGATGGAATCATTTTGTATCCTGATTATGAGAATGGTTACCTGAACCTATCTATATATGTGATAAGAAGTGATAAAAAGTCAACTTTATCACTCATATATTACCCACAGAACTCTATTATCTCCCCCCATAAAAGAAAAGAGTGCAAATAACAACAGATAAGATCCAGATGAGGTCTATAGATGAATTAATAGTATTGTAGCAATGCCAGTGTCCTGATTTGAGAATGTACTATGGTTAAGATATTATCATTGGGGGAAGCTGAGTGAAGACTACATGGGAACTCTGTACTATTTTTGCAACTTCTTGTGATTCTGAAACTATTTCAAAATAAAGTTACTAAAAAAAAATCAAGAAGGGAAAAACATTATGTAAGTGAATAGCATGTTTATCCATTCTCATGTGACATACTTTTGCTCACACATTTTTTTTTTAAGATTTTATTTATTTACTAGAAAGAGAGAGAGAGAGCACAAGCAGCGGGAGTGGCAGGCAGAGGGAGAAGCAGGCTCCTCGCTGAGCAAGGAGCCCGATGCGGGACTCGATCCCAGGACCCTGGGGTCATGACCTGAGCCGAAGGCAGACGCTTAACTGACTGAGCCACCCAGGTGTCCCTTTGCTCACATAGTTTTGATGTTTATTTGTGTGTCTCATGTAGTTGTAGTTAATTTATTTAATTGTTGCATAGGGACCTTTTGTATGAATATACCACAGCTTATTTATCCAGTCTAGAGTAGATGGACCGCCTTAGGTTGTTTGCAGCTTTTATCCATTATGAATAATGCTGCCATAAACATTGTCGCACATCTCCCTTGCTCATATATATTAAATTACTCTAAAACTGAACTCGCTGGCTATAGAATCTGTATGCTAAAATTTGTTTTGTGTTTTATGTTTTTTCTTGTATTTTATATTTCTGAGTAGTTAGGAAATGGTATCTCATTGTTTTAATTCATGTTTTGCTGATTACTATTGAGAATGGGCATCTTTTTATAATATTGGCTAGTTTAAATTTCCCCTTGGGAATTACCTGTACATGTTTTTGCTGGGTGTGATAACTTTGATACCAATTTTTACTTCTGTTTGTAAATGTCCCTCTCTTTATGGTGTCTCGATGGCAGAGATTCTGAATTTTAGTCAAATTTATTAGTCTTTTCCTTTATGGTGTGAGTTTTTGTGTCTTGTTTAAGAAATCCTTCCCCAAACAAATGATTATAAATGTGTTTGGCTTCAGTGTCTTCTTCATTTTTTGAAGTTCAGTTTCACATTTAAATTCTTGGGGTGCCTGGGTGGCTCAGATGGTTAAGCGTCTGCCTTCGGCTCAGGTCACGATCCCAGGGTCCTGGGATGGAGTTCCGCATCGGGCTCCCTACTAGGCGGGGAGCCTGCTTCTCCCTCTGCCGCTGCCTCTCTCTTTCTCTCTCTCTGACTCTCATGAATAAATAAATAAAACATTAAAAAAAATAAATTCTCTATTTTTGTTTGTGATAGAACATGACAAATTTGTTGATATGGTTTTAGATTCCACATTGTAACTAATCTTTAAGAAATGACCACTTATTAATTTTGGTTCAGTATCAAAGAAGACTGTCCACAATTCTCTGAAAAGGCTGTAAAAATGCTCTTCTCTTTTCCATCTATGTGTCTTTGTGAAGCTGAATTTCTTCATATACTTCAATTAAAACAAATCACAACAGATTGATTGTAGAAGCAGATATGAGAGGCCAGCTGTTTATCTGTTAAGCAGACATTAAAGTTATGCAAAAATGTCAAATAATGCCACTCTTCTCTCTAAATTTTCTGGTTTGGCAAATGTTCTTATATTTTCAAAATAAAAATGTTATTTATGTTTACATGTAATGGTTTATTGTTATTTTTAAAAGATGAGCAAATAGTAGTAAATTTTTTAAAAATTCCATTTTAACATTAATGTTGATGTTTAACACCTTAAAAAGATAGGAGCAGAACTTTAAGATATTTTACAGAAATGAGAGAAACTTATTTCAGAAAAATAGGTAAAGAGATCAAGACAAGATTTTGTATGTCTAAGAATCAACTGAAACAATATTAAAGTTCATAAATTTCATTAGTAAAGTAGATTATATAAAAATACAAATGGTTTTTCTATTACCTGGTATAACCAGTTGGATATGTTAAAAATAACAGAAAAGAAAAAGATTTCACATGTTGAGATATAAAATTAGACCTGAAATTAGATGAATGAAAAAACATAATTTCTCAGGAATAGTCAAGGAAAAGTACATTAAAATAATACTGAGACATTATTTTACTCCCATCAGGATGGCAAATATTTTTATTTTAAAAATATTTATTTATTGGGGTGCCTGGGTGGCTCAGTCGGTTAAGTGTCTGCCTTCAGCTCAGGTCATGATCCCAGGGTCCTGAGATGGAGTCCCACATTGGGCTCCCTGCTCAGCAGGGAGTCTGCTTCTCCCTCTGCCCCTCTCCCCTGCTTGTGATCTCTCTCTCTCTCAAATAAATAAAATCTTAAATAAATAAAATATATGTTTGTTTTTTCTTTAAAGTAAGCTCTACATCGAACATGGGGCTTGAACTCATGACCCCAAGAGCAAGAGTTGCATGCTCCATTGACTGAGCCAGCCAGGTGCCCCAGGATGGCAAATATTTTTAAAATTCAATGATAGGTTTGTGGGAAAACTGATATTTTATTACACAAATAGGAGTGGGTGTAAATGGTAACAACCACTTTGGAGGATAATTAGATGTATTTTAAAAATAAAAATCAGCATACCCAGTGACCTAGCACTTCCCCTCTTGATATCTAGTCTAGAAACACATATACCACAAGTACCACAAGGATTATCTATCTATCATCTATCTATCATCTATCAATCTATCTATATCATCCATCAATCAGTCATCTATCAATCTATATCCTCTATCTTTTGATCATCTATCCATTTATTATCTATCATATTAGTTAAGGTAACTCTAGCTGCTGAAGCAGATAAGCCCTGAAGTCAGTGTTAGCATTAAAGGTGGTGATATGTGGATGAATTATAACTATTTTTTGTATTCTTTATAATATTCTGAACATGGAATTGACAGGATTTTGTGGCAGATTACATGTGGGCTATGAGAAAAGGAAAAAAATGAAATATGACCCTAAGGATTTCAGCTTGAGCAACTACAATAATGGAATTGTCATTTATTGAAATGGGGTAAAGCAGGAACAAGTGTTGGGGGGAAATAATGAATTTAGTTTTGGGTGTCTCAAAATTAAGATGACCATCACACAGTAGTGGAGATGTTTAGTAGGCATTAACCAAATGCCAAGGTTTGAACAGTATCCCAAGTTAATCATAATTTTTTAAAAACCCTTTTTATTTTGAAATAATTTTAGACACAATAGTGTTGCTTTGGAGCCTCCTTGGGAGCTTCCTGGGTGTAATCTGAAACCAGCCCCTGTACTCTAAAGGAAGGGAGAGATGAAAAAAGAGGCAAACCATAGGGGGGTGGGGGGATGGGGTAACTGGGTGATGGACATTGGGGAGGGTATGTGTTGTAATAAGCACTGGGTATTATATAAGACTGATGAATCACAGACCTGTAACCCTGAAACAAATACATTATATGTTAATTAATTGAATTTAAGTTGAAAAAATTAATTAAAAAAGAGGCAAACCATTTCAGATTGGTAGGTGTCAGTTTTAAAGATTTTACTTTTTTATTTTTTTAAAGATTTTTTATTTATTTGAGAGACAGAGAGAGAGAGCATGAGCAGGGGAGGGGTAGAGGGAGAGGGAGAAGCAGACTCCCTGATGAGCAGGGAGCCCAACAGAGGGATCAATCCCAGGATCCTGGGATCATGCCGGAGGTGAAGGCAGAAGCTTAACTAACTGAGCCACCCAGGTGCTCCAAGTTTTTACTTTTTTTTTTTTTTAAAGATTTTATTTATTTATTTGACACACAGAGAGAAAGCACAAGTAGGCAGAGAGGCAGGCAGAGAGAGAGGCAGAAGCAGGCTCTCCACTGAGCAGGGAGCCCGATGCGGGACTCGATCCTGGGACTCCAGGATCATGACCTGAGCCGAAGGCAGTCGCCCAACCAACTGAGCCACCCAGGCGCCCCAAGTTTTTACTTTTAAAGTAATCTCTACACCCAACGTGGGGCTCAAACTCACAACCCTGAGATCAAAGAGTTAGGTGGCAGTTTTAATGAGCAAGGGAATTTACTTAAGAGTCTTGTTGTAGGCAGACTCAAGACAAGTAGTTTTCAGCACCCACCTGCCAAATCTTAAGTTTGTACAGAGACCTTAACGGGTTCAGACGAATATACTGTCTAGGTAGTTTCAACATCACATTTCTATCTCAAGGCTGTATCCTTAGGGCAGCTTCTGAAAATTTCATTTCAAGGACAAAAAGCATTTCAAGGACAGGGGAAAGGGTGAGGAGCCTCCAACTGCCCAGGCCAGCTTTTGAGTCAACAAGTGGTCACATCTTGATGACCTCACCTAACAGAGAAATTACAAAATTAGTACACTCAGCTTCCCTTAGTGACAACATCTTACATAACCATGGTATAATAGTCAAAACCAAGAAGCTGACATTGGCATAATATTATTGAACTATAGACCTTATTCACATTTCACCAGTAGGCTAATTTTTATTTAATAATTCTGTTAAATGATTAATTTGAGAGTATGTTACTGAAACCCAAGTTTGGCTACCTCTTGCTTGAAAAGCCAATACTCAAGAAATTAATTGTTGGGCGCCTGGGTGGCTCAGTTGGTTAAGCGACTGCCTTCGGCTCAGGTCATGATCCTGGAGTCCCGGGATCGAGTCCCGCATCGGGCTCCCTGCTCGGCAGGGAGTCTGCTTCTCCCTCTGACCCTCCTCCCTCTCATGCTCTCTGTCTCTCATTCTCTCTCTCTCAAATAAATAAATAAAATCTTTAAAAAAAAAAAAAAAGAAATTAATTGTTGTCTTTTTTCCCAGATTTTATTTATCCATCTGACAGAGAGAGAGCACAAGCAGGGGGAGCGGGAGAGGGAGAAGCAGGCTCCACACCGAGCAGGAAATCTGATGCAGGGCTCCATCCCAGGACCCTAGGATCATGACCCGAGCCAAATGCAGGTGCTCAACCAACGGAGCCACCCAGGTGCCCCAAGAGATGAGTTTTGATTGGAAAGGAATATGAGCTTTATTCAAGAGGCCGGCCACCTGGGGAGAAGGTGAACTCTTGTCCAAAGGCCAACTCCATGGTTTCTGCCTGGCCCAAGGGTTTTTAAAGGGGTTTAGTGCAGATAATCAGTAAAGGGAGTACAGTGGTCCCATAACATTTCTTTATTACGTGCAGACTCAATGGTGCCAGCGACAGATGTTACCTCAGTGCTTGGAGGTTGTGCAAGGGGATCTGATTCCTTAGTGAGCAGGGGTTGTGCAAGGGGGTCTGGTTCTTTGGTACCCAGGGGTGGTGCAGGAGGGCCTGGTGACATGCAGAAATACTCTGTTCTTTCTAGGAAAGAATGCACGATCTATAGGTATACAAAGAAAGGCTAATCAGTGATATGGGTTAAGGGTGCTTGTTAAAGCTTAGACACTACTAAGTTGGCCAGAGGGCCCCAGGCAGCTTCAGGTACAGGGCCAAAATAATTTCCATTCAATCCAGAACAAGGCAGGATTGCCCATATATTTCATGCTTATTCAATACTGCTTTCTAGATTCTGGTTTCTAGAAATAACCTGTATAAATAGTGGGAAAAAAGAGACAAGATTATCTCTATCTTTAGTTATGGATTTATGCATAAAAACACAAAATAATGTTTTTTTTTAAAGATTTTATTTATTTGAGAGAGAGAAGGAGCAGGGGGAGGGGCAGAGGAAGAGGGAGAAGCAGACTCTCTGCTGAGCAGGGAGCCCGATGTGGGGCTTGATGTGGGGCTCAATCCCCGGGACTCCAGGATCATGACCTGAGCTAAAGGCAGATGCTTAACTGACTGAGCCACCCAGGCGAACCGAAAAATTCTGTTTTAAAACTTAGTATTAGGGACGCCTGAGTGGCTCAGTCGGTTAAGTGGCTGCCTTCACTCAGGTCATGATCCCAGCATCCTGGGATCAAGTCCCGCATCAGGCTCCTTACTACGCGGGGAGCCTGCTTTCTCCCTCTGCCTGCCGCTCCCCCTGCTTGCGCTTGCTCTCTGTCTCTCCCTCTCTCTCTGACAAATAAATAAATAAAATCTTAAAAAAAATAAAACTTAGTATTAAATTAACTTAATTTTCTCAGGTACACTCATCACAACACCCCCCCAACACACACACATCCAATCCCCTCCACACACAAGCTTCATGTAGAAATAAAAATGGGAAAAACTTCCATTCTCAATAGTGAAAAGAAAGTTCAAAAAATTAGAAATAAATATAACAAGAAATGGATAAGATACACATAAAGAAATCTTATGAAATGCAATGAAACAAGATCTGAACAAATGGAAATAATTACTGGATGAGAAGATTTATGTAAAGAAAGAAAAACCAGTCCTCCCAAGATTAACATATAAATGTAAAACAATAACTAAATGATTTCAAAATTTACATAAGGAATAAATGCCAGAGATCAGCCAAGAATTTATTGAAACAAACAAACAAAAATGCAGAGAGACTTGTCTTCCCAATAGTGAAGCAAGATGACTGTGAAACCAGACTAAGATTGAGTCAGGTGTAAGCTCTCTGTGCATAAGTTTGTTTTTTCATTGTAACAGAGGATGAGAGTAGCACCATTTTGTAGAGTATCTCTAGGGTAAATAATTTAATAGAGGAAACATTAGTCATCCCTATTACTGTTGTAAACAGATATTAAAAATTACAAAACTATTGCAGTCAAAACAATATATTAACCATCCATCTGGAGGAACACAAAGTTGCACCTCCATGTCACACTGCATACCAAAACATATACTGTTACAAAGATTTCAAACTATAAGAAAATTAGGAAAATATTTTTATAACCTAGACTTTGGATACACATTTATTCATTTACTTTAAAAGACATTATTTGTCAGAGAGAGAGAGCTCATAAGCAGGGGAAGTGGCAGACAGAGGGAGAAGGAGGCTCTCCACTGAGCAAGGAGTCTGATGCGGGACTGGATCCCAGGACCTTGGGATCATGACTTGAGCCCATGGCAGATGCTTAACTGACTGAGCCACCCAGGCATCCCTGGACACACTTTTAAAAGCACAATAATTTACCCAGAAACTATAAATGACAAATTTGACTACACAAATATTAAATATTTTGTATGACTTAAGATTCCATAAGGTTAAATCAAAAGCATAAAGAAGCATTTGATAAAGTTCAACACATTTTTCACAATAAAATCTCTTCCCAATCCAAGGATAAAAATTAATTTCTTTTGGGCGCCTGGGTGGCTCAGTTGGTTGGGCGACTGCCTTCGGCTCAGGTCATGATCCTGGAGTCCCTGGATCGAGTCCCGCATCGGGCTCCCTGCTCGGCAGGGAGTCTGCTTCTCCCTCTGACCCTCCTCCCTCTCATGCTCTCTGTCTCTCATTCTCTCTCTCTCAAATAAATAAATAAAATCTTTAAAAAAAAAAAAATTAATTTCTTTTACCTGTTAAGGTCATTGACACCCCCTCCACTACAAATATCATAATTAATGGAGAAAGTTTAGAACCATTGCTTTATTATTATTATTACTATTATTATTACTACTATTATTTAGAGAGGAAGAGAGAGAATCCCAAGCAGGCTCCACACCTAGCGCAGAGCTAGGCTTGGGGCTCGATCCCACAACCTGAGATCATAATCTGAGCTGAAATCAAGAGTTGGAGGCTTAACCAGCTGAGCCACCCACGTGCCCCTAGAATCATCGCTTTGTACATCAAGAGCAAGACAAGGATGCCTACTAATCACTGCTATTATTCAACATAATATTAGAAATTCTGATCAACACTGTAAGAAAAATTAAATTAGATACAATTATTGGCAGAAAAGAAAAATATATTAAAATAGACTATTGTTTACAGCTATTTACACCATTTACATAAAAAATTCAAGAAAATCAGCAAATTATTAGAACTAATCTTTGTCAAGGTTACTAGATTCATGATCGATACCAAAAATACCATTATTCTATTAATCATATAAATAATCAGTGTGAAATGCATATATACACATACATATATGAAGCATCCGGGAATGACTCTAACCAAAATTGCAAAAAGCAAACATGTGAAGCACATTTTAAGAAAAACGAATGAAGGGAAGGATATAACATTTCACAGATTGGCAGGCTTGCCATTACAAATATGGTTGGTCATGGTATTGGGCTGTAGATGCAAGCAGAAAGAAAAAAATATGATTCTGCAGGGACAAAGCCCCGCCTCCAAGTGGGTATGAATCCGAGTCAAGCCACGCCTCTGGCCTGGTCCGCCAATGTGTTCAACCAGGTCCTCAGTGAGGGAACGCAGATTTTCTGCTCTCCAAGAGGTAAGCAATGGGCCACACCCCTTCTTTCCCCAAGATGAGAAGCGGAAGCCTGCGTTCCTGGGACACAGCCGTTGTAGCCGAATTCCCCACCACATCAGAGGGCCAAGTCGACTAAATTGGCTTCTGGTCTGGCCCAGCTGATCTTGGACCAAAGCAGGGTGGGGGGCCTGCACGGCCGTGGTAGGCACAGGGTCAACGTGTGAATCTGGTCTCCGATGACAGGCGTGGCTTCTGGCGATTAACTGGCCTTTGACGGGAAGAAAAGCACGCTACTTGTGCTCAGTTCTGCAGAGGTGTGGTCCGCGCATCCCCGCTCCTCTGCAGATGTGGGCACGTTCTGGTGAAAACTGGAGAGACTCCATCAACAGATGAATGGATAAAGAAGATGTGGTGTATATATATACAATGGAATATTATGCAGCCATTAAAAAAACGAAATCTTGCCATTTGCAACGAGGTGGATGGAACTAGGGGGTATTATGCTAAGCGAAGTAAGTCAGTCAGAGAAAGACAAGTATCATATGATCTCATGGATATGAGGAATTTGAGAAACAAGACAGAAGATCATAGGGGAAGGGAGGAAAAACGAAACAAGCTGAAACCAGAGAGGGAGACGAACCGTAAGAGATTCTTAATCTCAGGAAACAAACTGAGGGTTGCTGGCGTGGTGGGGGGTGGGAAGGATTGGGGGGGCTGGGTGACGGACATTGGGGAGAGTATGTGCTATGGTGAGTGCTGTGAATTGTGTAAGATTGATGAATCACAGACCTATACCTCTGAAACAAATAATACATTATATGTTAAAAAAAAAAAAGGTAGGAGGAAGGGAAAAATGAAGGGGGGGAATCGGAGGGGGAGATGAACCATGAGAGACTATGGACTCTGAGAAACAAACTGAGGGTTTTAGAGGGGAGGGGGGTGGGGGAATTGGTTAGCTCGGTGATGGGTATTAAGGAGGGCACATACTGAATGGAGCACTGGGTGTTATAGGCAAAGAATGAATCATGGAACGCTACATCAAAAACTAATGATGTATGGTGACTAACATAACATAATAAAATTAAAAAAAAAAAAGAACTGGAGAGACTATCCCTGGGGAACCCCTGATCCCTTCTTTTTTATTTTTAAGAGAGAGAGAGAATGAGTGAGTGAGGGGAGTGTCAGAGGGAGAGTCTTTTTAACACAATTTTTTTTCTAAGATTTTATTTATTTGAGAGAGCACGAGTGGGGGAGGTGCAGAGGGATAAGCAGACTCCACGCTGAGCGGGGAGCCCATCCTGGGGCTTGACCCAGGACTCTGAGATCATGACCTGAGCCGAAGTCAAAGGCTTAACCGACTGAGCCACCCAGGCACCCAGCCACGAATCCCCACTTGTGTGAGAGGAGTTAAATCTCTAACATTTCATTTGGCTTTCCCTTCCCAGCGTCACTATGAAGAGAGGCTGGTTTCTTTGGAAAAATAATGTTGTTTCTGGAAGTCAGAATTTATTTCATTGTAAAATGGTTTTGTTTGGGAGCAAATGGATTCCCCCCGTCTCCCTCTGGCCAACTTTTTATTTTGAAAAATTTCAAAAGTTGAAAGAATGTATATACTGTCAACCTGGAGACATCAATTGTTAAATCTTTACCAATTCCTATTATACTTTTCCCCCCTGCTGAACTTGAACTGAATCAAGTAGAAGACATATGTCAGACCCCTAAATGCTTTCATATGCATCTCCTAGAAATATGGGTAGTCTTCTATTTAACCATAATGTTGTTATTCCACCTAGAAAAATGAAAAATAGTTATGCCATTTAATATACAGTCCAATATACTCAATCCAATAAACAGTCTCACAGAGCTGGTTATTTATTTATTTATTTATTTTGTTTTGTTTTGTTTTATTATTTTTTTCTTTTTCTTTATTTTATTTTATTATGTTATGTTAGTCACCATACAATACATCATTGGTTTTTGATGTGGTGATCCACGATCCATTGTTTTCGTATAACACCCAGTGCTCCCTGCAGTATGTGCCCTCCTTAACACCCATCACCAGGCTAACCCATCCCCCCACCCCCCTCCCCTCTAAAACCCTGTTTGTTTCTCAGAGTCCATCGTCTCTCATGGCTCATCTCTCCCTCCAATTCCCCCGCCCATTTTTCCCTTCCTTCTCCTAATGTCCTCCATGCTATTCCTATGTTCCACAAATAAGTGAAACCATATGATAATTGACTTTCTCTGCTTGACTTACTTCACTTAGCATAATCTCCTCCAGTCCCATCCATGTTGATGTAAAAGTTGGGTATTCATTCTTTCTGATGGCTGAGTAATATTCCATTGTATATGTGGACCACATCTTCTTTATCCATTCATCTGTTGAAGGGCATCTCGGCTCTTGCCACAGTTTGGCTATTGCGGAAATTGCTGCTAGGAACATTGGGGTGCATAGGGCCCTTCTTTTCACTACATCTGTGTCTTTGGGGTAAATACCCAGGAGTGCAATTGCTGATATGCAATGGAAAAAAGACAGTCTCTTCAATAAATGGTGCTGGGAAAATTGGACAGCCACAGGCAGAAGAATGAAACTCAACCATTCTCTAACACCATACACAAAGATAAACTCAAAATGGATAAAAGACCTCAATGTGAGACAGGAATCCATCAAAATCCTAGAGGAGAACATAGGCAGTAACCTCTTTGACATCTTTCAAGATACATCTCCAAAAGCTAGTGAAACAAAAGCAAAAATGAACCTTTGGGACTTCATCAAGGTAAAAAGCTTCTGCACAGCAAAGGAAACAGTCAACAAAACAAAGAGGCAACCCACAGAATGGGAGAAGATATTTGCAAATGACACTCCAGATAAAGGGCTGGTATCCAAGATCTATAAAGAACTTCTCAAACTCAACACCCAAAAAACAAATAGTCAAGTCAAAAAATGGGCAGAAAACATGAAAAGACACTTCTCTGAAGAAGACATACAAATGGCTTACAGACACATGGTTATTTATTTAACCCAAGGTTCAGTCAGGGTTTACACATTTACATTGGTTGTTACTGTGTCTATATACTCTTTTAATCTAGAACAGTACTCCTGACTTTTTTTTTTTGCCTTTATTACATTATTTTATTTTATTTTATTTTTTTAAAGATTTATTTATTTATTTGAGAGAGTGAGAATGAGAGAGAGAGAGTTCATGAGACGGGGGAGGGTTAGAGGGAGAAGCAGGCTCCTTGCTGAGCAGGGAGCCCAATGCGGGACTCGATCCAGGCACTCCAGGATCATGACCTGAGCCGAAGGCAGTCGCTTAACCAACTGAGCCACCCAGGCGCCCCTATGACATTATTTTAAAGAATCCATGTCGATTTCATGTGGGATGTTTCACATTATGGATGTTTCATTGTTTTCTCATGGTTTCTTTTAGCTTGTTTTTCATTTCCTGTATTTTGGAGTTCCTGTAAATTGGAAGTTAGGTCTAGAGTAGTGGTTCTCAATGGAGGTGATTTTGTTCCTGGGGGACATTTGGCAATATGTGGAGATGTTTTGGGCTGTCATAACTGGGAGTGCTTCTGGCATTTAGTGTGTAGAGGTCAGGGAGTGGCTAAACATTCTCCAATGCACAGGACTCCCGCCCCAGTACTTGGCTGGCTCTGTGTCAGTAGTGCTGAAGTTGAGAAACCATGACTTAGAGCAGTACTATTTGTGATGATGGAAATGTTCTATATCTGCACTGTTCAATATAGTAGTCTTGAGCCACATGTGACTCTTCAGTACTTCAAATATGGCTAGTGTGACTAAGAAACTGAGTTTTCAATTTTGATTGATTTAAATTTAAATAGTCACATTTGGCTAGTGGCTAGCTTATTGGACAGTAGGGGTTTACAGGTTTAATTAGATTTAGGGTGAACATCTTTTCAAGATAGCAAAAAAGGAACAAAGGAATTACAAAACAGCCAGAAAACTATTGATAAGATGGCATTAGTAAGTCCTTACCAATTTATACTTTAAATGTAAATGATTAAATTCTTCAATTGAAAGGCAAAAAGTGGCTGAATGGATTAAAAAAAGGGCCCAAGTGTATGCTGCCTACACAAAACTCACCTCAACTTTAAGGACATATATAGAGTCAAAGTTAAAGAATGAAAAAAGATATTCCATGCAAATGGAAACCAAAAGATTGCAGAAGTAGTTATACTTATATCACTAAAAATAGACTTTAAGTCAGCAACTGTAACAAGAGACAAAAATGTCATTATATAAAGATAAAGGAGTCAATTCATCAAGAGAATTTAACAATTGCAAATATATATGCACCCAACATCAGAGCATCTAAATATATTAGGCAAATAGTAATAGATATATGAAAGGAAGAATAGGCAACAAAGTAATATCCTATTTTCTACAATGCATAAATCATCCAGACAGAAAGCCAATAAGCAAACACTGGGCCTGAAATATACTTTAGATCAAATGGACCTAACAGACATATACAGAACATTTTATCCAACAGCAACAGGATACATATTCTTCTCAAGCACACATGGAACATTCTCCAGGACAGATCATGTTAGGTCACAAAAGAAGTCTTAGCAAATTCAAGAGGACTTTAGTTATACCAAGTATCTTTTCTTTTTTTTTTTTTTTTAAAGATTTTATTTATTTGACAGAGAGAGACACAGTGAGAGAGGGAACACAAGCAGAGGGAGTGGGAGAGGGAGAAGCAGGCTTCCCGCAGAGCAGGGAGCCCGATGCGGGGCTCGATCCCAGGACCCTGGGATCATGACCTGAGCCGAAGGCAGACGCTTAACGACTGAGCCACCCAGGTGCCCCCCAAGTATCTTTTCTGGTCCCAATGGTACAAAACTAGAAATTACCAGAAGGAAAGCTGGAAAATTCACAAATATGTGGAAATTGGACAACACATTCCTGAACAACCAGTGAGTCCATGAAGTAAACAATAGGGAAGCAAAAAAAATCTTTTTATGTAATCAATATATGTTTATTGTAAAAAACAAAGACAAGCAAAAGAGAGAAATAACCCAAAATTCCATGGAGTACATAAAACCACTATTAATCATTTTCCTATACACATATTTTATAATAAAATAAGGTCATATGATGATGTATTGTAATTTGCTTTTCAAACTTAACCAACTTCCCATATATTTAAATATTTTATGACATCGTTATAGTAGTAGCATTGTATTTCTTCACATGAAAAAGCTGTATTTTAGCTAATGCCTGTTGTTAGAAACTTGCTTCTCATCTTTCTTGCTATTGTTACAATAGTATAGTGAATATCCTTGTAGTTAAATTTTTTACACATCTATTGTATCTTTCCCATAAGATAAATACCTAAAAAGTGCCATTGCTGAGCTGAAGATATTCACAGTTTAGGATTTTCTTATTTGAATTGCCTCCAAAAAAATAGATTTATACTGCAACCAGAAGTATAACCTGGTAATAACAAACCCTAGCATTACTGTATATAAAAAATATATTTTTAAAGATTTTTATTTATTTATTTGACAGAGAGAGTACAAGCAGGGGGAGCAGCAGAGGGAGAGGGACAAGGAGGCTCTCCACTGAGCAGGGAGCCCAATGCAGAGCTTGATCCCAGGACCCCAGGATCATGACCTGAGCCAAAGACAGATGCTTAACCAACTGAGCCACCCAGGTGCCCCTAAAAAATATTTTGAAACAAAAATGAAAACACAGCCTGCCAAAACTTATGGGATGAAGCAAATGCGGGGATAAGAGGGAATTTTATAACAATGAATGCCTACATTAAGAAAACATAACATTTCTTGATTACATGCAGATTCAATGGTACCAGCTACAGACATTATCTTGGTGCTGGAAGGTTGTACAAGGGGGTCTGGTCTGTAGCTGGTACCATTGAATCTGCATGTAATCAAGAAATGTTATGGACCACGACACTCTTTTTACTGATTAACTGCCATAAACACCTTTAAAAAACTCCTGGGCTAGGCAGAAACATTGGAGTTGGCCTTTGGACAAGAGTCTGCCTTCTTCCCAGGTGGCCAACCTTCTAAATAAAGCTCATATTCCTTTCCAGTCAAAACTCATCTCTTGAATATTAATTAGCCTTTCAAGCGACGGGCATCCAAACTTGGGTTTTGAAATAGAATAAGCAAGGCTGAATAAGCAGGCATAATATCAGCCAGCTGTATTTGAAAGTGGTTCTTCCATGAAATTTATATTAACTATGTTAGAGATTATAGCTTGGGACTATCTAAAGTCTCCAGATGTTTTTGGGTTAGCCAGGGTTTACTTGGGAACAGCTAACAGCTAGTAACCATTTTGTAGCTGTTAAAGCATCAGTATACAGAAATTAAAAGCATGTTAAAACATATTGGCATTGAGATAGACATAGAGACCAATGCAATAGAATTGAGAAGTCAGAATATACCCATGCACTTATGGCAAATGGATTTTTTTGTAGTTTCAAGTTTTTATTCAAATTCCAATTAACATATAGTATAATATTAGTTTCAAGAGTAGAATTCAGTGATTCATCACATACATACAACACCCAGTGCTCATTGCAAGTGCCCTCCTTAATACCCATCACCCATTTAACCCATCCCCCGCAACTTCCCTCAAGCAACCATCAGTTTGTTCTCTATAGCTAAGAGTCTGTTTATGGTTTGCTTCTCCCTCCCCCCACCATGTTCATCTGTTTCATTTCTTAAATCATATGGTATTTGTCTTTCTCTGGCTGACTTATTTCACTTATTAGCATAATACACTCTAGCTCCATCCATGTTGTTGCAAATGACAGGCTTTCGTTCTTTTGATGGCTGAGTAATATTCCACTGTATGTAGTTTCTTTTTGATGGCTGACTATTTTTTTTTTTTTAAAGATTTATTTATTTATTTGAGAGAGCGAGAATGAGAGAGAGAGAGTACATGAGAGGGGGTAGGGTTAGAGGGAGAAGCAGGCTCCTTGCTGAGCAGGGAGCCCGATGCGGGACTCGATCCAGGGACTCCAGGATCATGACCTGAGCCGAAGGCAGTCGCGTAACCAACTGAGCCACCCAGGCGCCCCTTGATGGCTGACTATTATTCCACGATGTCAGTAGGGCATCATCACTTGTTTTTCCAGTGTTTTCTCAGATAATAACGTGTTTGTTTTTCCGTATAAATGTTAGTATCAACTTGCCTAGTTCCATTTTATTTTACTTAATTTTTTAAAAGATTTATGTAGGGATGCCTGGATGGCTCAGTCATTAAGCATCTGCCTTTGGCTCAGGTCATGATCCCAGGGTCCTGGGATCGAGTCCTGCATTGGGTTCCTTGCTCAGTGGGGAGCCTGCTTCTCCCTCCCCCTCCGCCTGCCACTCCCCCTGCTTGTACTCTCTCTCTCTGACAAATAAATAAAGAAAATAAAGATTTATGCATTTATTTTAGAGAGAGAGGGTGCATAAGTGGAGGGAGGGGCAGAGAGAGAGGGAGAGAGAGAATCCTCAAGCAGACTCCCCACTGAACACGAAGACTGATGCAGGGCTTGATCCCATGACCCTGAGATCATGACCTGAGCCAAAATCAAGAGTTGGCCACTCAACCGACTAAGCCACCCAGGTGCCCCTACCTAACTCTATTTAAAAAAGCTAGTTGGTATTTTTATTAGGATTATCTTACATTTCTGAATTAACCTGGGAAGAATTGGTATCTTTATGATGTTAAGCCATTTTATCAAAGAACAAGCAATGTTTTTTCTTTTGTTCAAGTCTATTTGTGTCTTTCAGAGTATTTTAAAAGTTCATTAAGTGAGTTTTATACATTGCTTGTTAAGTTTAATCCAAAGGTTTTTTTTTTTCCTATTATAAATGAGGTTTTCTCTACTGGTTATTGGTTGAGTAAATAAATGAAGGCTTTTGATTTCTAGATGGCAATTACATATCCTGCTAACTTACTACATTCTTTATTGCTTACCATTAATTAATTTTACCATTAATTCTCTAGAGCTTTCCATGTACAATATCATATCATCTGTAAAAAGAGACGGTTTTACTTTTTTTGCAATTCCTATGTTTTTTACTAGTTTCTTTTATCTAACTGCATTAACCAATACCACCAGTACACACTCAGACACACATGTATACACACACACACACATGGATATAGATATAGGCAATCATATATATATATATATTTTAGATTTTATTTATTTATTTGACAGAGAGAAACACAGCGAGAGAGGGAACATAAGCAGGGGGAGTGGGAGAGGGAGAAGCAGGCTCCCCACTGAGCAGGGAGCCCGACGCGGGGCTCGATACCAGGACCCTGGGATCATGACCGTAGCCGAAGGCAGACTCTTAATGACTGAGCCACCCAGGCACCCCTATAGGCAATCATATTTTTTGGAAAAGGTTTTATTTACTTATTTAGAGAGAGAGAGTGAGAGCACGTGAGCAGGGGGAGGGGCAGAAGAGGGAGAGAGAGAAAATCTCAAGCAGACTCCAGGTGGAGCATGGAGCCCAATGCAGGACTTGATCCCACAACCCCGAGATTGTGACCTGAGCTGAAATCAAGAGCCAGACACTTAGCCAACTGAGCCACCCAGGCGCCCCAATATAGGCGATCATCTCAAGAAAATATTCATCAATTTCTATTTTTTAAGTGCTTTTATCAATACGGGTGTTGACTTTTGTTAAAGGCGTCGTCAGCATCTATGAAGATGATAATCATATGACTTGTTTTCTTAAATGTGTTGATATGGTATATTATTTAAAGATTCCCTAACAACTAAGCAAACCTTGAATTTCTAGAGTAAATTCCACGTGCTCAAGTTTATTATTTTCTTAATGTGTTTTCATATTCTTTTTTTAAATTTAATTTTGTTATGTTATGTTAGTCACCACGCAATACATCATTAGTTTTTTTTTAAAGATTTTATTTATTTATTTGACAGAGAGAGACACAGCTTGAGAGGGAAAACAAGCAGGGGGAGTGGGAGAGGGAGAAGCAGGCTTCCTGCAGAGCAGGGAGCCCCATGCAGGGGCTCGATCCCAGGGCACTGGGATCACAACCTGAGCTGAAGGCAGATGCTTAACAACTGAGCCACCCAGGTGTCCCCATCATTAGTTTTTGATGTAGTGATCCACGATTCATTGTTTTCGTATAACACCCAGTGCTCCATGCAGATTTATTCATTTATTAGAGAGAAAGAGTGGGGCAGAGGGAGAAGGAGAGAGAATCTTAAGCAGACTCCCAGCTGAGCCCAGAGCCCGATGTGGGGCTTGATCTCATGACCCTGAGATCACAACCTAAGTGGAAACCAAGAATCAGATGCTTAACTGATTGCACCACTCAGGCACCCCTGTGGTTTCATATTCTTTTGCTAATATTTGACATAGCTCATTTGAATCAATATTCACAAGTAATATGGCTTTGTAATTTTCTATTTTTGTATTCAATCAGGTTTTATATGAATGTTATCTTGCTTCATAAAAGGAATTAGGAAGTTTTTCTGCATTCTCATTGCTCTTAAACAACTTAAGGAGTACTACAAATATCTGAACTTTGAGGGTATAATTCTCCTAACTAAAACACCTGGGCTCACATTTATGGTCCAGTGATGCTTGGTGAGGGTGCCAAAACAATTCAGTAGGGGAACAAATAGTCTTTTCAACAAATGGTGCTGGGACAACTGGATATCCATACAACAAAGAATGAAGCTGGATATCTACCTCACACCATATTTGAAAATTACTCAAAATGGATCAAAGAACTAAATGTAAGAGTTAAAAGCATAAAACTCTTAGAAGAAAACATAGTAGTAAATCTTTAGTGACCTTGGATTTGACAGTGGTTTCTTAAATTTCACACCCAAAGCATAAGCAACCAAAGAAAAAAATAGACAAGTTGAAACTTCATCAAAATAAAATTGTTTTGTACTTCAGAGGATACCATAAAGAAGTGAAAAGACAACCTATTTTTTTTTTAGATTTTATTTATTTATTTGAGAGAGAGAATGAGAGACAGAGAGCATGAGAGGGAGGAGGGTCAGAGGGAGAAGCAGACTCCCTGCTGAGCAGGGAGCCCGATGCGGGACTCGATCCTGGGACTCCAGGATCATGACGTGAGCCGAAGGCAGTTGCTTAACCAACTGAGCCACCCAGGCACCCGAAAAGACAACCTATTTAATGGGAGATACTATTTGGAAATTCTATATCTGAAAAGGGGCTGACAACTTGAATATATAAAGAACTCTTAGAGTCCAATAATAAAATGGTAAATAACACAACTAAAACATAGTCAAGGATTTGAACGGATATTTCTCCCAATAAGACATACAAATGGCCAATAAGCACATGCAAAGATACTCAATACCCACTAGTCACCAGGGAAATTAAAATGAAAACTACAATGAAATACTACTTCACATCAACCAGGATGGCTATAATATTAAAAAAACAAAAAACACTAAATGTTGGACAGGATGAGAAATTGGAACCCTCAAATATTGTAGGTGAGATTGTAAAGTGGTGCAGCCACTTTGGGAAAATAGGTAGTTCCTCTAAAGCTTAAACATAGTGTTACAATATGACCCAGCAGTTTCCATCCCAGGCATATATCTAGAAGAAATGAAAACATGTCCACATAAAAACTTGTACGACAGTATTTCATGGCCAAAGAGTGAAAACAACCCACATGCCCACCAACTGATAGGAATATTATTCATCAATTAAAAAGAATAAAACACTAGGGCATCTGGCTGGCTCAGTCAGAAGAGCATGCAACTGTTGATCTCAGAGTCATGAGTTTGAGCCCCACATTGGGTGTAGATTACTTAAATAAATAATAAAAAAAGAATAAAATACTGATAAATACTACAAAATAGATTAACCTTGAAAAGTTTACGCTATGTGAAAGGAAATCAGTCACAAAAGACTACACAGTATTTTTCAAAACTTATATGAAATTGTCAGAATAGGCAAATCTATAGAGACAGTAAATAGATTAGTAGCAGCTTAGGGTTGGGGATGGGATGGGGTGTTGGGGGTGGTGAAACTGTTCTAAAACTGTGGTAATGGTTTCACAACTCTGTGAGTATAATAACCACTGAATGAATGTATACTTTATTTTTTTTTTTAAGATTTTATTTATTTATTTGACAGAGAGAGATATAGCGAGAGCAGGAACACAAGCAGGGGGAGTGGGGGAGTGGAAGAGGGAGAAGCAGGCTTCCTGCCGAGCAGGGAGCCCGGTGTGGGACTCGATCCCAGGACCCTGGGATCATGACCTGAGCTGAAGGCAGACGCTTAACGACTGAGCCACCCAGGCGCCCCTGAATGAATGTATACTTTAAATGGGTGAATTGTATGTGAATTATGTTCCAATAAAGCTGTTACCACCCCCACTCAGCCAAAAACCAATCCATCTGGGCTTGATGCTCTTTTGTAGTGTTAAGTTCCTATATGACTTTCTATGTTGGTTTGCAATGATATTCTATTTCTAGGCTTTCTGTCTGTTTTTTAGCTTGATATATATTATTGTCTCATTTTTCAGGATATAAACGTTTAAGAATATGAATTTTCCTCTGATCGCTGTTCAAAAAACATCCCATATTATTTATAATAATCAAAAAAGGGGAAGTAACCCAATGTCCATCAACTAATGAATGGATAAATTGTGACACACCCATACAGTGGAATATTATTTAGTAAGAAAAAGAAATGAAGTACTGGTACATGCTACAACATGGGTGACTTTGAAAACGTTATATAAATCAAAGAAGCCAGACAAAGAAGACCGCATATTGTAATATTTTGTTTACATGAAATGTGAGAATAGGCAAATTCCTAGAGACAAAAAGTAGATTCGTTGTTGCCTTGGGCTTGGGGTGAGGTGGGTATTATAGCTAAGAGGGTACTGGGTTTCCTTTTGTGATTATGAAAATGTACCAAAATTGATTGTGGTGATGGATACACAGCTCCGACTATACTAAAAGCCATTGTACGGTACATTTTAAACGGGTTAATTATGTGCTATGAGAATTCTATCTCAAACAAGACTAAAGGTCTAAAAAGAGGACTGAATGAGCTAGGAGTTCCTTTTGTGGACTAGCAAGATTATCTTTATAAATATGCCTAGCGCTACGTGGAGCTGAACCAACATGGAGAAAGACTTTGTAGAAAGGCACTTGGTGAGCTTCCTTGGCCCGGAACCCGGAGGCAAACCCCGCCCACCGCGTCTGTCCCTCTTCCAACTCGGTCCCCTGCGCTCCTCTCGGCTCTCCGGCCCGGTCGCTGTGGACAGCCCGCTCTGGATCCAGGTCCCACCGCCTCCCCCGGCGTCTGAAAGGAGAGGCCGCCACCCGTAATCCGACCCGGATGCTCCGGAGGCTCCGCCCCTTACGCTGACCTCGTGTCTGAAACCGGAAGCGGAAGTGCTCGTCGGATAACATCTCACTTCCCGCTCCGCCCTGCGTGGGAGGTAAGTTTTCCACTCTGTTGGCCCCCTGCGGGGCGCTCAGCGCCGGGGGTTTCGAACTTCCTGCGCTGGTTGGGAATCGCGGCGCTTCCTCCCCGCCGGTAGACCGCGCCCGAGGGACTGCGGCCGCCCCGGTCCCTCCGAGAGCCTCTGTCGGCTCCCCCAGCGCGGGTGGGGGTCGTGGCCATGGCTCGGGGTCCCCGGTGGAGGCAGGGCCTTTTCTCCGTCCGGTGTGCGCCTCTCTTCAAAAGCTGCCACAACAAACACTGTGCCCTTTCTCCAGGGGAGAAACGTGTACGCAGTGGTGGAAAACGGCCGCAGGACCCTCTTCTCAGTGACCCGGCGATTGCGGGCGTTCTGGTGAGCACTGGACGGAACTGCTCTGGCTGTGGGCACCCGTTATTGAAGTTTGATGTATTATTCAGGTTACCTTGTTGCACATTGACCATTTGTTAGTATTGTGCATGCGTAGTGGACCTCTTTCTACAACTTTCCATGTGTATAGTTAAGTGTTTATGATAAGCTCTTTTGAAGGTAAGGAGATTAAAATAATTTGCAGGCATGATATTCGACCTTTAGTACTTGGTTACTTGCCTCACATGTAACAACAAAGGAGTTATGTAATAACTCCTACAAATTAATACCCAAAGTGAAAAATGAACAAGAGGTTTGGATAGGCTCTTCAATAAAAGAAAAAATGCAAATGGACAACAAATATATGAAAAAGTGCTTCATTAGCAACCAGAGATTTGGAAATAAAAACCACAGTGTATACTACTGCACACACTAAATGTCTAAAAGTAAAACTAAAAAGAGTGACAGTGCCGGGGCGCCTGGGTGGCTCATCGTTAAGCGTCTGCCTTCGGCTCAGGTCATGATCCCAGGGTCCTGGGATCGAGTCCCACATCGGGCTCCCTGCTCCACGGGAAGCCTGCTTCTCCCTCTCCCACTCCCCCTGCTTGTGTTCCCTCTCTCACTGTCTCTCTGTCAAATAAATAAATAAAATATTTATAAAAAAAAAAAAGTGACAGTGCCAAGTGTTTTAAAGTGTATCGACTAACTTACACACCAGTAACACACACACATGTCCACCAATTGAACATAAACAGTATTTGTAACATCATTTTTTTTTCTTTTTTTGAAGATTTTATTTATTTATCAGAGAGGGAGACAGAGAGCGAGCACAAGCAGGGGGAGCAGCAAGCAGAGGGAGAAGCAGGCTTCCCGCTGAGCAAGGAGCCTGATGCGGGACTCAATCCCAGGACCCTGGGATCATGACCTGAGCCAAAGGTGGACGCTTAACTGACTGAGCCACCCAGGCATCCTTATTTGTAACATCATTATTTGAAATATCCCTAAATTGGAAATAACCCAAAGTGGATCAAGGGACAGGTGGATGAATTGTGGCATATATTTTTTGTGGCATACTCTTTAGTAAAAGGAAGGAGCACAGATGCAACTTGGATGAACATCACAAACATAATGTCTAATGAAAGAAGCCAGACATAAAAGAATGCATGCTGTTTGATACTCTTTAAAATTCGAAAACAGGCAGAACACTCTAAAGTGTCAGGATAGTGGTTGCAGTTGGGAGGCATGGAGTGAGTGATTTGGAAAAGAGACAAGGAATATATCTGAGATGCTGGATTTGGATATATTCTATTTCTCAACCTGAATGATGGTTATAAGGGGCTGTTCATTTCTTAATTCCTCATTGAGATTTTTATTCATGATTGCCTCCCTTAGTTGTAAGTATGCTGTAATTTAATAAAAGAAGTTCGAGAAATGGATCTAAGCATTCTACTTCATAAGGTTGAGCAAGAAATACAGAAGTAGAAGAAAATGTACTGAATGAATAAAAATAAAACTAATGATGGAAAAAAGTAATAATAAGAAAAGGTGAAAAGATGCATGATATATTTGTATACTAGTCTTTGTGGTTAACTGTGAGATAATATGGAAAGCCTTCAGTTTCAACATAAAAAAAAACCCTGGGACACCTGGGTTGCTCAGTCGGTTAAGCCTCTGCTTTCAGCTCAGGTCATGATCCAGGGGTCCTGGGATTAAGTCCCGAATTGGGCTCCTTGCTCGCAGGGAACCCCCTTCTCTCTCTGCCTGCCACCCCTCCTGCTTGTGCTCTCTCTCTCTTTGACAAATAAATAAATAATATCTTTTTTAAAAAACAAAAAACCCAATGACATGATTCAGAAGCTGTTGGAGTGGCTAACAAGTGTATTTTGAGTTTTTGTAAAATGGTATTTCAAGTTTGGATGTCTTTGGGTCAAACTTTGGACACTTTTTAAGTGAGGTATAAATTATCACAGTCCTCTGAAGTGATTATTTCCCTATTCTGTCTTTATCCTACCTTTAACTAGCCTTGTTTCTGTATCAGGAATATATTTGTATATGTGCAGTACTCCTTATACTTTAATGGGATTGATTCTTTAACTATACTGCTCATCACCAACTGATAATTATCTGTTTATTACCGGCATTGCCCGATTGAACTGTGAGATCCCTAAGAACTGTTCCCTCCTCTTTGCCCAGTACCTGGCCTGGCAGAAGGAAGGCCCTTAGTAAATATTTGCTGACTGAATGAGTAAGAGACAGAAGGAGGCAAAGGTTCTAAATCCAACCAAGTTCCAGCAGGGGGTGCTCAGAAGGACTTCTCATTTCATAAAATCTTTTGTATTTCTCATTTCTATTATGCCTAGCAGAGGATGTGGACTGAATTCTGGTCATCTGAGGAATAACAACCACCACAGGAGATAAGGCTTTTGCCATACCAACATGTGTCTGCCTGGCTTACCTTTCCTAACAGGTGATTTGAGACAGTTATTAATACTGTGTGAACCTACATTTTCTCAGTTATTAAATGACAGTTATTAATACCCAGTTTGGAGGGTTGTTAGGGCAACTAAAGGAGTTTATATTTGTAGAGCTACTAACAGTGCTCAGTAAATAGAGGTTGGTATTAATATTTGCATGGTAGGATATTCGACAGTTTTTAATGGCTGTCACATGTTTTATCTGCACAGAGATGGCTAAAGAGTGATGTTTGATGATTGAGGAAAAATGTCTATTGCTTAATGATGGATATTGTGAACTGGTTACCCAGACACTCCAGTAGTCAAAGAGAAATTGAGATCAACCTCTTAATTTAAACTCAAAAGCTTCTCTGAAGTGGTCTTCTGAGCAAGAAATGGAATATTTTGGAAATTCTCACTATCAGATTCACAAGATGGCAGCCCTTGATGTGAATCAGGTGTGTGGTGAGTCCTTGTTGATGCTTCTTTTCATATAGTTCCATCACAAATGGCAGATCCAGTGCTCAGTGCTCAGGGGCTGAGTGATCATGCAGTAGACCATATAAGAGCAACTGAAATGAGCAGAGCATGTACAAGTCAGGTTCCTGGGATTTGGGAGGCAGGAAGGTGTGTGTGCTTTTTGAGGGGGTAACATGTTCATGAATTCTGTTGTGTCAAATAGCTCTGCTCTCTGTACTGTAATTTGTGTAACTCTAAATTGGAATACTTAACCTGTTCCTCATGGGTAGCAAGATCCAGAAAACCATTTTCTTGCTACAGGTAACTCAGAGCACTTGGCCAGTTTATGGAATTAGTGTGTTTATGGTATGTTCTGTGCATGGTGTGGAATAGCTTATAGGCATGTGATTATTGGATTGGCTTCAGAGTTCATGGCATTCTTCTCTCTGAGGTCATCTTTCTTGGGACCCTTACTGTCTTCATGGGGGGAAAATTGAGGAGGCAAGGATGGTGGCTGGGTTACTGATGAATTCTTCTCAGGTAAGTGGAAAGTTGACCTTTCTGCAGAATGTCAGGCTTATTTGTTGGGTAGTCATTTCTCCTTGTAATGTCCCCAGGCTTCTTACAGCAATTAATGACTCTGCTTAGGAATGAGTCTCAGGTCAATTTCTCCAGGACTCATGCCATCTCAGAATATATAGGGATTACACTAATCCTCAAGATTATATGATTCTTTTATCTCAATATTAATTAATTCTTTCTGATCCTCAGTCATGCGTGTTGGCTTATCGTTTTGTTGAGTGGTATGATAGATACCGAGGAATGATATGAAGGTATCTAATCTCATGGAATGTGTGTGTTACTGTGGAAATAATTCACCTGTTAGAAGATTTTACAGTGTTTGCATTGTGTTCAGTGCTAACTACAGCCTATAAATAGAGGAGGAATAAAGCACGAATAGCCCACAGTCAAGTTGTGATAACATAAATGTAGTCACGTGTACTGGTAAGTCCATGTGACTGGCTGTGATCACCAGGCAGCATCTGTAGCTAGAGAGGAGAAGAGGTCTGGGCCCAGGAGTACTATAGGCTTCTGGTCTACCTTCCTCAGTCCCTCATGCATCTTCCTGAGAACCTCAAAGAAGATGGTGGTTAACTGAAGCCAGCATGTATTTGATGGTTTAGCACTTAGTGACCTTCGAGGATGTGGCTGTGAACTTTACCCAGGAGGAGTGGACTTTGTTGGATCAAACACAGAGAGATCTCTACAGAGATGTGATGCTGGAGAACTACCAGAATCTCATTATACTAGGTAAGGCTGAAATCATTTCTTCATGAATGTTATGAATGTTATGAAATGAATGTTTCTTAAGTATCTTTGCTGTCAAATGGGAATAGTGTGGTAAACAAGACAGACATAATCCCTGGCCTCAGGGGCCTTACTATCTAGAGGATTCCCTGTGAAAATGAAGATCTGTCTAAATAAATGACTTTATTCCTTTTAGGGACTGAAAACCTTAGGATTTTAAATGTGTGCAGAGGCTGGACATGATTTTCAGGTCTTAGAGCTCTCTAGTCATTTGAGGACACAGAAAGAATGTACTTATATTTTTGTTCCTTTTAGAATAGTTTTATTGCATCGATTTAAAATTTCGTGTGATTATTTTGCTGTTTGTAAAGTGAGACTTCACTGTCTACAGAAACCCTGAAGCTAAAGTGTTGGTTCCTATCCAAAGAGCCGCGTTTCATGTCTTGCAAGGTTCACTTCATATATTTTTCCTGTAAGCAGGATACGAATCATGCAAACCTGATCTCAACTCTTCAATGGGAGGAGCAGAAGAGCTGAGGACAGGAGGGAGAGGAATTCTGCAGGGTAAGTTCATGCCTGGGAAAGGTGCCGTACATTTGGAAATGCCACTTGGCAGACTTTCAAAGGTATACTCTTTTTCTGAGAAGGCTGAAGTCATTCGGTTTCTGAGTTTGCTTAGGAACCTTCAACTCTCTTTACCTTTAAATTTCCATTGATCTCAGCCTTTCCTGTTCTCCCAAAAAGATCTGTCTGACTCCACTGAAAATTTCATTACTGGCGGATAGCTCATTTTACAGTACTTTCTATCTTGTTTTCCTGATTCTATCAGTGTCTTTTTGTTTGTGGTCAGCCTTAGTTTTCCAGAGTATTAAGCTTTGTACATTGCCTACAATTTCGACACCATACCCTTTATCATTGCCACACTCCTAACAAGCCAAACTCTGTGTAGTCCAATTTCCCTTTTGTTTCAACCTTTTATCTTGTTTCATGCATATTTAGACATAAGTATGTGCCATATGTTTTTTTTTTTTAGAGATAAAATACACAAAAATTAACCATTTTAGTGGGTATGATTCATTGGTATTGAGTACATTCAGTGTTGTGTAACCATCCAGGATATTTTCATCACTTGAAAAGGAAACCCTGTAACCATTAAGCAGTCAGCCTCCCTACCACTAATCTACTTTCTAATCTACAGGTTTGCCTATTCTGTACATATCAAATAGAATCATACAAAATTCAGTTTCATGACTATAACTTATTACCTAGAAATAGAATTGTGAGGGCATATGGTCATTTTATGTTTAACTTGTTAAGGATTACCAAACTATTTTACACAGAAGCTGTACCATATTATATTCCCTCTAGCAGTCTAGAAGTTACTCCACATCCTTGCCATCATTTCTTTCTTCCTTCCTCCCTCCCCCCTTTCTTTCTTTTTTTCATTTTTCTTTTTAATAGTAACATCCTAGCAGGTATGAAGTGGTATTTTACTGTGGTTTTGATTTGCATTTCCCTAAAACAAATGATGTTGGACATCTTTTGTGTGCTTGTTGACCATTTCCATGTCTTTGGAGAAATGCTGATTCAAGTTCTTTGCCCATTTTTTACATTGGGTTGTTTGTTTTGTTGTTGTTGAAGCGTGGGCGTTCTTTCTGTACTCTAATAGTGGACCCGTATCACATGGATGATTTGCAAATATTTTCTCCCATTTTTGGGGTTATCCTTTTGCTTTTTTGATAGTGTTCTTTGATGTACATTTTTAATTGCAGTGGGGTCCAGTTTATCTTTGTTTTCTTTGGTGCTTTTGATGTCATATCTAAGAATAGATTGGACACTGTCAAATCCAATGTTCTGAAGGCGGCTTACACCCTTGTTTTCTTCTAAGAGTTTTTATAGGTTTAGCCTTTACACTGGGTTTTTGATCCGTTTTGAGTGAATTTGTGTATATGGTGTGAAGTAGGGGTCCCATTTGATTCTTCTGCATAGAAATATCCAGTTATCCTAGCACTGTGTGTTGAAGAGACCGTTCTTTCCCCCATTGGATGGTCATGGCACGCTTGTTGAGAATATATTGATTCTAGATGTATGAGTTTTTTTCTGGATTCTCTCTTCTATTCATGTACATGTCTATCCTTTTGCCTGTACTACACATTTCTGATATTGTACTTTTTGGCTCCAGAATTTTTTTAAAAAGATTTTATTTATTTATTTGACAGAAAGAGAGAGAGAGCAAAAGCACGGGGAGTGGCAGGGGGAGAGGGAGAAGCAGGCTCCCCGCTGAGCAGGGGGCCTGATGTGGGGCTTGATCCTAGGACCCTGGGATCATGACCTGGGCCACCCAGCTGCACCTTGGCTCCAGAATTTATTTGATTCTTTTTTGTAATTTCTGTCTCTTATTTGACAATCTCTTTTTTTTTTTTTTTTAAAGATTTTATTTATTTGAGAGAGAGAGAATGAGAGACAGAGAGCATGAGAGGGGGGAGGGTCAGAGGGAGAAGCAGACTCCCTGCCGAGCAGGGAGCCCGATGTGGGACTCGATCCCGGGACTCCAGGGTCATGACCTGAGCCGAAGGCAGTCGCTTAACCAACTGAGCCACCCAGGCGCCCTCTTATTTGACAATCTCTTAAGTGAAACATAATTCTTCTAGTTTCCTTTAATTCTTTGTCTATGGTTTCTGTTAGCTTTTTGGGTGTGTTGAAACAGATTGATTTAAACTTATTAGTAAGTCCAATGCTTTGGCCTTCAGGAACAATTTGTATTAATTTCTTTATTGTTCTTTTGCATACCTCATATGTTTTAGTTGGAAATGTAAATTTTAGATACCATAATGTGGCAGTTTGAAAATCTGCTTCACCCCCTCCCTGGGTTTGTTGTTGCTGCTTGTTGTGTATTTTTGGTGTTTGTTTAGTGGCTTTTATAAATTGTTTTTGTATATTCTGCCTTCTTTTTAGTGCAGTCCCTGAAATCTGTGTTCTGTTAGTTTAGTGGTCACCTTAGAGTGACAGAAATTCCTTAAATACTGGAGCCAAGAAAAGAAAACTAAAATATTCTTTTAGTTTTTGTTGATTGGCTGTGTGTTGGGCCACTCCTTCAGTGTTTAGCTAGACCATCTACAGCTCTTCCTTAGCCTTCCATTCCTGGCTGAAGGTCAGCCAGAGGTGAAAGTTTTGAGTCCTCTCCGGCCTTTCTCAGCGTGCATCCAGCCCCCAGTGTGCTTGTGGACTTCTTGATTCCCTGGTAAACACTCGAGCTTTTATTTACGCACATATCAGCATTCCCAGTCCGTTCCTTCTAAGGCTTTTCAGGCTGTCTTTCGTTTGTCCCAAAGGCTTTTCCTTTCCTCGGACTGCTGTGGGCAACACTTTGCCTTTAGACACTTCCATCAGTAGTTGTCTGAGATGCTGCCTTGCTCCTGGGAACTCTCTGAGTTGGGTGAGATAAAGGCACATGCTTGCAGCGGTGATACTCGAGGAAGCTGCCAGACAGATGGAAACACAATGGCAGTTCTTCAGCAAAGTCCATAGTGCTCCTTTCAGCACTTGTAACTTGCTCAGGGATGCATCCTGTTGTCTACATGGCTGCCGGTGATCTGGAGAGGGGGGATGGTAGGTGGGTAATTAAAATGCCTCAGCACTCTCTTGGTGAACTATAGTTGCTTCTTTCTTCCATAAGTGTTCCCTTGGTGGTTGTAAGTTTTTGACTAGGTTCTAAAGTTCTGTAATAGTTGATTTTGATAGTTTTTGTAAGCTTGTTAGTTGTTTTCTGATGGGAAGGAGTCCTGGAGTTCCCTACTTCACCATATTTTGTGGTGTCATTCTCTGTGCCATATGCTTTTAAACAATTTTATCCCAGGATTTTTCTCCCAAAACTAAATTTTTCCACTTTTTTTCAGAATTGGATTTGCAGCTCAAAACCAAAGGTTCCACATCCCTTCAAGATATTTCTTCGGAAAAAACATCAAATGGAATACAATTGGTAAGATCTCCAAAAGTAATTCCTTCTTCCACACCTGGACCAGAAGTACAAAATCCATGTGAATTATATGAAATAAATGTCACTTACCCAAAGAAAGCACAATCTGTGAAGAGATTCTTTGAATATCAAGAATTTGAGGAGCACTCTAAACCTACTTCAAACCCGTTTCTCCTCAGAGATCCACATAAATATAACTCAGATGTCCAGTTTTTGATGCACTGGGATTTAGTCAGAATAATTTAGGTTTTAAATGATTTAGTATGAATAATTACCAGAAGATACTCTGTGAAAGTAGAATATAATTCAGGGCCCTAGCCTCAGAGTCTGTTCAACTTAAAACAACTCAAAAACAGGGCAGGAACTTTGTACACTTAAATGGAAATGGAAAAAACACTTCAATTATGATGATGTTTCCACTGCATAAAAGTTGTGATGAGGGAGAGATTCTGTTATAGTGCATGTGGAAAAGTCTTTAGTTATCACTTAAACCTTAATCAACAGGAGAGAAGCAATGCTGGAGGGAAGCGATATGGCTCTCACCTGTATGGAAGAGCATTTAGTGGGCACTTATTTATGACTCACAGTAGACAGAAAACTTCTAAGGGTAATCAGAATGGGAAAGCCTTTAAAAAGAACTTTATTTGTACTTTGCTCAAGGAAATCCCTGTTGGGGAGAAAACTTCTGAGAGTGTTCAACATGATAAAGCCTTTTGTCAGCTTTCAAATCTTACTGGGCACAAGAAAACTCAGACACAAGGGAAAGTATGTGAATGCAAAGACTGTCAGAGAACTTCTGTTGATCAGTCATCCCTTAAGATATATATGAGACACCACACTGGAGAAAAACCATATGAATGTAAAGAATGTGGGAAAGCCTTCCCTCATTCCTCATACCTTACAGATCATAGACGAATTCACAGTGGAAAAAAGCCCTATGTATGCATGGAATGTGGGAAAGCCTTTACTCGATCTACAGGACTTATTTTACACATGCGAATTCACACTGGAGAAAAACCATATGAATGTAAGGAATGTGGAAAAGCTTTTATTCACTCTTCATACCTTACAAAACATGTAAGAATTCACAGTGGAGAAAAGCCATATTTATGTAAGGAGTGTGGGAAAACGTTCACTCGTTCCTCAGGACTTGTCTTACACGTGCGAACACACACTGGAGAGAAACCCTATGTATGTAAGGAATGTGGGAAAGCCTTTAATAATTCTTCAATGCTCAATCAGCATGTAAGGACACACACTGGAGAGAAGCCATATGAATGCAAGCAATGTGGGAAAGCTTTCACTCAGTCTTCAGGCCTTACCACACATTTAAGAACTCACACTGGAGAGAAGGCCTATGCGTGTAAAGAATGTGGGAAAGCTTTTGCTCGTTCTACAAATCTTAATATGCACATGCGAACGCATACTGGAGAAAAGCCCTACAAATGTAAAGAATGTGAGAAAGCCTTTAGATACTCCACATGCCTTAATATTCACATGCGAACTCACACTGGAGAGAAACCATATGAATGTAAGGAATGTGGGAAAACCTTCGCTCAATCTTCGGCACTTGCTAAACATTTAAGAACTAAGGCATGTGAAAAAACCTGTGAATGTTCTTCAGACCTTAGTATTCACATCTAAACTCCTCTGGATAAAGTACCTTATGAAAGTAAAGAATGTGTGAGAAATCTTTACTCATTTTTCATCCTTACATGATAGGAACTTTCTGGGGCAGAATTCCCATTCATATAAGGTATATGGGAGGGCAGTAGTTGTTCCTACTTTACAGAATGTGTAAGAACGCACACTTGAGAGAACCTTCCAGTTATAAGGTATGTGGGAGAGCCTTTTTGTTACTGCTCTAAACATTAATTTTACATATCTAAAATTACTGTGAAAGTCAGGGGTGCCTGGCTGGCTCAGTTGGTAGAGCAGGTGACTCTGATCTCAGGGTTGTGAGTTCGAGCCCCACTTTGGGCATAGAGATTACTTACAGATAAATAAGAAACTACTGTAAAAGTGATGTGAAGGTAAGAATGAGATACAGCCTTAAAATACGACCACATGCTTTGATAGCACGTGATAACTCATACTAGGGATAGATCATTTGTATGTAAGGAATGTGGTAAAACCTTCGTGCCAAGGCCTCAATATCCACATGAGACTTCATACTGGTATAAAACCCTACAAATGTCAAGGATCCAGGAAGACCTACAGTTGTTTCTTATATCTTTTAAGAACTCAACATTTAAAAAAACAGTGGAGAGATTTCTGTGGGAAAGCTTCGGGAAAGCTTTTAGAAATTCTTGATTGCTTCGTATGCAAGGAGACTCATGAATGTAAGAAATGTTGAAAATTGTTCAGGTGTTAATGGGTAGGTCACAACACGCAGTGAAGAGAAACCTTATGATGGTAAGATATGTGGGAAAACATAGCCCCTTTTGTTAACATTCTTTGGTAATCTCACAGAGGCAGAAAATGTTATGAATATTAGAAATAATGGGTATGCCTTTATGTATGTATGTGTGTATGTGTTTATTTTTTGGCTTTTGACCTTTAGTAAAAATAATAAACTATTATTTTTAAATAAACTAAATAAACTAAAAAAAAAATAAATAACTGGAGAGAGATAGTGGTTGTAGGGTACATGGGAAATGGTGTATCCATCTTATACATCTTATTCTACATGTGAAAACCCACCCTGGAAAGAAGCTGAATGAATGTAAAAATGTGGGTATGATTTTTGGTAAATACACATCCCCTAAGAGACACAAAATACTCACTGAAAGAATGAAGTATGAATGAGAGGAATTTGGGGAAGCTTTCAGGTATTGCTCTTCACTTACTGTACACAAGAGAATTCTTCCTGGAGGTCATATTGAAATAAATGACAGAAATACAGTTGCCTTTCTGTGTGTTTCCTTCTCAAGGAAAGCAGCTAGCACCTTTATTTTTTGTGGTGGTTTTGTATTACAAAGTTTTAGTTGCTTTTAAAGATACTCTAGGGACGCCTGGGTGGCCCAGTCGGTTAAGCGTCTGCCTTCGGCTCAGGTCATGATCTCAGGGTCTTGGGATCGAGTCCTGCATCGGGCTCCCTGCTCACCGGGGAGTCTGTTTCTCCCTCTCCCTCTGTCTCTTCCCCCTGCTCATGCTCTCTCTCTCAAGTAAATAAATAAAATCTTAAAAAAAAAAAAAAAAGATACTCTAAGTAAAATTTTTTGCAATATTATACTCATTTCATATAATGGTGTTTTCGTTATGGTTCACATCTAAAGACTTCCCCATATATATGTCTTCATTGAATTATATGAGATATTTGGAACTTTATTTGGCAATGTAAGAGCATTTTTAAAAAGATTTTATTTATTTGACAGAGCAGGGAAAGCAGCAGGGAGAGGGAGAAGTAGGCTCCCCGTGGAGCAGGGAGCCCAATGTGGGGATCGGTCCCAGGACCCTGGGATCATGATCTGAGCCAAAGGCAGATACTTAACTGACTGAGCCACCCAGGCACCCCTCTAAGAGCATTTTTAAAAATATATTTGTTTATTTTGAAAGAGAGCGTGCGCGTGAGCTGGGGGAGGGACAGAGGGAGAGAATCTTTCAAGCAGACTCCCTGCTGAGTGCAGAGCCCAACACACAGCTCAATCTCATGACCCATGAGATCATGACCTGAGCTGAAACCGGGAGTTGGACACTCAACTGACTGAGCCACCCATGTGCCCTCGCAATGTAAGAGCATTTTATCATGTTTTTTGGTACTGCTTTCTAGTGTATTTGCAAGTGGGTCATAAAATGGGGCTCTTATATTATTTGATATAGGACAATTCTTGCTTTCTATGGCAAGTAGTATTTAGTCATCACAATATTCCTTGTCCCTTATAAATAGAATCCAGGTTATCTCCAGGCACATAGTTTAAAAAAAAAATCATTCCTACTTCTCAGGTTTCCTTGGGTTTATAGGAAGACTATATTTCATAATCCTGGCTAATAAGAAGTAGGCAGAAGACATCAGTGTGCATTCTGGGAAAGCTTTTAAAAAGGGGACAGTCTCCAATGGCTTTTTCTCCTCAAGGATTGCTCTTCATTCTTTCTCCTTCCTTCCTGGAAGTCAGGTACATTCCTATAGTTCAGATGATACATTGTGTACTATGAGGACAAAAGCTACAGACAAATAAGGTATAGCTGAAAAACACAAAGATGTTTTCTGCTTGTAGTATTGCACCAGCCATTGGACTGCTTATGTGTAGACTTCTTGGTACCTGAAAAAAGCTTATCAGGCTGAGCACTTATATTTCAGATTCATCAGTGTATAGATGGCACTTAAAACCATTCAATTAGATAATTTCAGCTGAGGATTGGCAAGCCCTGGGAGTCAACTTTGGCAGTTGGAGTCATGGGAGGAAGTACTGAATGAATTGAGAAGTAGTGGCCCATGAAATAGCAATAGAATTAAGATTGGTGTCCATGAATCCAAGGCAAGGAGCAGCGACTGATCCACTGTACCAAATGCTGATTTGGGTGAGTTGAATGAGGATGGGATTTAACCATAAAAGTCACTGAGGACCTTTTTCAAAAGCTGGCTTTATAGAACAGCATGTGCCAAGGTCTTTTTGCAATAGATTTCTGAGAAATTAGTATATACATCGTCCATCCTATTCTACCCTATCCATTCTATCCTAAATATAGATAGATACTTCTCTTTGACCTCACAACCTGTACCTTAATATTCTAGCTTTACATTGTGTTATTAGTTTACTATTGCTGCTATAACAAACTACCAAACAATGCCATAAGACAACTAAAATTTTACTACCTTACAGTTTTGGAGTTCAGAACTCTGAAAAGGGTTTCAGTGAACTAAAATCAAGATATTAATAGGATTGTATTCCTCCCTGGAGGCTCTAGGGGTGAATCTGTTTCCTTTTTCCAGCTTCTAGGTGCCCTTCTCTCCTTTTTTTTCTTGGATCTTTTTTCCTTCTTGAAGGCCAGCAATGTCAGTCCATCTCATACTTCCATCTCTCTGACTCTTCTGCTTTACCTCCTCCTCCTCCTTTTTTTTTTAGATTTTATTTATTTGAGAGAGAGAGAGCGCACAGAGGGAGATTGAGAGGGAGAAGCAGACTCCCCGCTGAGCAGAAAGCCCGATGCAGGGCTCCATCCCAGGACCCTGAGATCATGACCTGAGCTGAAGGCAGATGCTTAACTTCTGAGCCACTGAGGCCACCCCCTCCTACTTACTTAAAAAAAAGTAAACTCCCCAATGTGGGGCTCAAACTCAAGGCCCTAAGATCAAGAGTTGCATGCTTTCCTGACTGAGGCAGCCAGGCACCCCACCTCTACTACATCATTTTAATACTTTTCTGTTATCCCCCCCCCCCCATTCTGTTTAAAAAATATATTTGAGAGAGAGCGAGCGAGCACGAGTGGGGGAGAGGAAGAAGGAGAGGGAGAGGGACAAGCAGACTCCTTGCCGAGTGCAGAGTCCAACACGGGGCTTGGTCCCAGGACCTGAGATCATGATCTGAGCCGAAGTCAGATGCTTAATCGAATGAGCCACCCAGGCATCCCTTTTTTTTCCATTCTTAAATTTAATAATTCTAGCATACATATAGAATATAGTGTGAAAATGCATAAGTGCTGCTAATAAACTACAAAATAGTGTGTCCATAGGTATCTACCTTCCAGATAAGGAAATGGAAGATTACCTTACCCATGTGAATCTTTTCCATCTTGCATCACCTTCCATCCAAGAGGAAACCATTGTGTTTGGACATTGGCTTAACCATTGTATTAATCATGCTTTTAATTTTGTGTATTATATTGCTTTAACATCTTTGGGGTCTTGCTGCCTGGAGAGACTGCCCCTCCATGACTAGCTTTTTTTTTTTTTTTAACCTAAATTGTTTAATAGGTAAGAATTTTACAAACATTACTTATATTAGCAGTAACAGTGGGGCTGGAGAATATTGTGTCCTCTCCGTGCTGCCTGGTGAGGAACACTAATAATGTGGTGGAACTTCTGACCCTTTCCAAGGCCATGGCTCTTGCAGCCTGCAGATGTCAGCCCTCCCATTTCCCTGTGCTTGGGGACTGGTTTAGTGATCCACTGGTGTCAGGATTTCTTCTGATAGCTTTATGGAATGGATCAATGAGGATAACCTCAAAGAATTTGTATGTGGAATCTTCACCAATCCAGTAAGAATTCAAGACTCTCAGAGCCCCAGTGGCATCCAGCTCGCTCCTCTGCAACTGACTGAAGTTGTTGGGCAACTTTAGCTGGTTAACACCATGATGGACAGGCTTGCCATAGGTTGCACCCTTAGGAACTGGGTATTGGCGGCCACTACATCACACACGAATCCAAAATATGACATAAACTTGCTTGGCCTTGTACCCCAGTCTGCATGCTTTATCGGGCTGGGTTGGGTGGAGGGCCCTGTGAAGTGCAGAGAGCTGGTGGTAACTGCCAACAGTGCACCCTGAGAAAGTGCATTACATTGGACTGCTTCCTCCTCCATAGCTCCTGGATGTACTGGTAAGTGCCCCTTTTGGCTTGCCTTTCAGTGGACGGCTGCCTCCAGACAAAGGACTAGCTAATTCTTTTTTTTTTTTTTTTAAGATTTTATTTATTTATTTGACAGAAAGAGAGCACAAGCAGGGGGAGTGGCAGGCAGAGGGAGAAGGAGAAGCAGGCTCCCCGCCAAGCAGGAAGCCAATGTGGGGCTCAATCCCAGGACTCTGGGATCATGACCTGAGCCGAAGGCAGATGCTTAACTGACTGAGCCACCCAGGCGCCCCTGCACTAGCTAAATAACTAATTTCTTTGGAAGCTCACCTCTCATAGGCAAACCAACCGTTCCAGAGCCCATACTCCATCCAGCTCCTCTATTTTTTTTTTAAAGATTTTATTTATTTATTTGAGAGAGAGAATGAGATAAAGAGAGCATGAGAGGGGGGAGGGCCAGAGGGAGAAGCAGACTCCCTGCCGAGCAGGGAGCCCGATGCGGGACTCGATCCCGGGACTCCAGGATCATGACCTGAGACGAAGGCAGTCGCTTAACCAACTGAGCCACCCAGGCGCCCCCCAGCTCCTCTATCTTAACTCTCACAAAACAATCCAGTATTTCTCCTGCCCTAAATCAACCTAGGGCTAGGTAGCAGACAACTGTGATTCAGAGCCCACCGGAATTATTCAAGCTACACGGTATTTACCTTTACCCTGCTCTGCCTTGCCTTTCCTGAAGGAACCCCAACAGAGCTCTGACCTATGCTTTCCCCTCACTCCTGTTTTCTGCCTCCTGACCTGGTGCTTCCCTGTTGATCCTGCATTACCTGGTGTGCCCCTTTCTCTTGGAGCTGTAAGTAATAAACTTTCGGTGGTATTAACCTATCTGTGCTATCATCTGGTCACCTTTATAATTGGTCACCCCAGCGCAAATCAGTTGGCACAGGGTGACTCTGTTTGGTGGGGGGCATGCCTCTGGACTGCTCTTGGCTTACTCAACTGTCCTATACCAAACAGCGAGTTCTGGTGCACTTGCACTTTGACGATTACTGCCTTATGCAGTGTCTGCACGTTCTTCTGTGGTTTTCCAATCTAAATTGTGGTAAGAGATTGACCCCAGATTCTTGCTTTGTATAGTTAACTGTGATTGGGTGTATGAGAGGTCCCCAATCAACATTTTATTAACGAAGTGTCCTCCTGGATGAGAAATCATGGAAGCATCTAGGGATAATTGGCGTATACTAAAAGAGGCACAGTGAAGGATTCCTGGAAAGTGGGAAGCACAAAATGGTTATCCTCAAGACTACTGTGAGGGTGCTGAGACTGATCCACTAGGCGGCCAACACCATTGGAGCACCACCAAGGGCCACCATGGAGGGCTCAGGAGACAAGCATTGAGTCCCAGGTGCTGTTCCTTCTTTGTGAGAAATCTACTTTGATGCACAAATAAGTCTGGGGTGAATATATGTGTTCCACTGGGCCATTGAAAGCTGTCATTGAATATTCCTTGGGAATTGTGACCCTTGGGAAACACTCATCCATTTGATTTGAAATTTGGACAGGCCTCTCTCAGTCATCAGTAGTTAGGTGGAGGGGGTCCATCCTATGGATAATCCTGGCTTCCAAAAATTTAAATGCTGCTTTAAAGGCAAATCCCTTTGCTTCTTTGTTCTCTGACCTAGTGGGATAAAGAAGATCCCATCCATGGAGACTGGTGGCTCAATGTGTAATGAAAAAGGAAGGAAGGAAGGAACATTCTGTTTTTGCTTCCCTAAGACCTTTGAGGAGGTTTCACAGCTCATATGAGGTTGTTAGTCCCCTGGTCAGTATACTTGGGCATTCTTGAGTGCTGCTGCCTATCAGCATGCTAAAAGCATCCTCCTGAAAATGAAATTACCACAAAATCAGGATTCTGCCATTATTTTTCTCGTGGATTTAAACCTCAGCCCCTCTAAAGTTGATAGGAATACCCTAGGAAGAAAAGCTGATGCTCATAGGAGGGCCACTTGGGGCCACCAGGAGCTTATCAGGTAAATACCTATTTTTTTTTAAGGGAAACAATCGAGGTCAGACAGGAGACTAAATAAATACATAAAAAAAAAGTAAGGGCTGCAGCTTTTTTGGGAAGCACTCCCAGCCCCCCAAAAAAGAGAACTTTAAATTTTAGGTACCCAGCAAATGCCAGGTATAGAAACCATAGTGCTACTCTTATATTACTTACTGATTTTAAAAACAAGAAATACCTAGTGCAGGGGGAGAAAATAAAAGACAGCTAAATAAAAACCATACATAATATTTTAATATAGAATTGAAATAAATTATATAATAATGAAAACAAAGATGCATAATTAGATCCAATTAGAATTCCAAAATTTGTATGTTAAAATTTCATATCTTAAAAACTTCTATAACTAGTTAAACATATAATAATCATGTATAACAACTATGTGATAACATTTGTATACTCAAAAAAGTTATGGAAGAAAAGATAAAAGGGACATTGGCTTTTGTGCCTCTTCAACATAACTTCTACATTAACATTTACTAAAATGCACTAATTGAAAAAGCTTCATAGACTTAATACTGTGTCTCAAATATAGTTATACCTGGGGATCACACCAAATTTAAACATGATATCCACTATAATCTTTAAAAAGTAATTAAAAATAGGGGTGCCTGGGTGGCTCAGTTGGTTGAGCATATGACACTTGATCTCAGGGTCATGAGTTCAAGCCCTGCATTGGGCTCCAGGCTGGGCATGGAGCCTACTTAAAAAAAAAAAAGTAATTAAAAATAAAATAGAGGATAAATACGTGTGCCTTACTTTAACTGTAGCCTTACCTAAATTTCCCATAGTCCTGGGGTGCCTGGGTGGCCCAGTCAGTTAAGCATCTGCCTTCGACTCAGGTCATGATCCCAGGGTCCTGCGAATGAGCCCCTCAGGTTCCCTGCTCAGTGGGGAGTGAGTTTCTCCCTCTCTCTCTGCTGCTCTCCCTGCTTGTGCTTGCTCTCTCTGTCAAATAAATAAAATCTTTAAAAAATAATAAAGTTCCTAGAACCTATTGCCCTAAAATATATCATCTTGGATATATCTATGACAACAATAAATAATAAATTTAAATGAAGGTAAGTTGTTGGCACTTACAAGTTTTCTTTATAAAATAAGACCCTATGAATCCCTTGCTAAAATAATTAATATGGCCCAATGTAAGTTAAACAGGGTCACCAAGGATTAAAACTTAATAACCCTATTACTAAAGAGGTGATCATCTCCACTGCTTCAAAGTTAAATAACCCAGTTTTGCCTTTTTTTGAGAGAGAGTCCATGTGTGCTCCCGAGTGGGGGGAGGGGCAGTGGGAGAGGGAGAGAGAATCTTAAGCAGGCTCTATGCCCAGCAGGAGCAGATGCGGGGCTCAATCTCATGACCCCAAGATTATGACTTGAGCCAAAATCAAGAGTCGGATGCTTAACCAACTAAGCCACCCAGGTGCCCCCAATTTTGCCTTCTCTTAAGGCTGAAAATAAGTACATAAATAGGTAAATAAATCCATCTATCCTTCCCTTGGCTACCTGAGGAACCCCTTGGGATTCACTGAGTAAACAGCAATGGGGGTTCATGGACTATATGAATTGCACCGCTAACCATGCTATGTGATGGAGCACAGTGGGATGTAACTGCTTTCCATCTCTTAAACAGAATGTTGCTAATAAAAAATAGGACCCCAGGAAACATTACACTTGGCCAAATTTCAGGCAGTCATTTTGGCTCTGGGTGCCCTGGCCAATGAATGGGCCCATCTTCGTTTTTATTATTATTATTTTTAAAAGATTTTGTTTATTTGACAGAGTGAGACACAGCGAGAGAGGGAACACAAACAGGGGGAGAGGGAGAGGGAGAAGCAGGCTTCCCGCTAAGCAGGGAGCCTGATGCAGGACTCAATCCCAGGGTCCTGGGATCATGACCTGAGCCAAAGGCAGACTCTTAACTGAGCCACCCAGGTGCCATATATACTGGTAGTTTAGGTATTTTTAATAAGTATGTTTGATTAACATTAGCCTGTAATATTCTTTTCTTACTCTATTTTCACCTGTTTTCTTGTGTGAAGATAGTATTTCCTCTCTTAAATTTTTATTTATTTAAGTAATCTCTATGCCCACATGAGGCTCAAACTCACGACCCCAAGATCAAGAGTTGCATGCTCTTCTGACTGAGCCAGCCAGGTGCCTCACCTCCTTTGATAAAGTTTAAAAGTATTTCCTATGATATGAATGGTTACTTTTATATAAGGAAAAATTCACTGGTTACATTATTTGCATCTGGATTAGTTGTCACTAGTTATTGCATTTTGTTTTCCCTTTTTTGGAATGATTTTAAAGCAAGCATCAAATAGTTTTATGTTTTTAGGACTGCTGAGGTTTCCAATTTCATCTTAAGTCAGTTTAGGCGAGTTGTGTGTGTGTGGTTTTTTTTTTTTTTTAACAATTTTATTTATTTGACACAGAGAGAGAAAGAGAGCGGCAGGCAGAGGGAGAGTGAGAAGCAGGCTCCCCACTGAGCAGGGAGCCCGATGCGGGACTCGATCCCAGGACCCTGGATCATGACCTGAGCCGAAGGCAGACGCTTAACCGACTGAGCCACCCAGGCGCCCTGCAAGTTGTGTTTTTACAGGCATTTTTCTATTTCAAATTTAGAGTCAAAAAATTCATAATATTTTCTTATAATTTATTTGTGGATTTTGTAAATACTGCCATCTGTTTCCACATCCTGTCTAGTCTATCCATTAGAGACCATAGCATCTTAGTCACAGTTGATTTATATTTGATCATTCCAACATTCCTGCCATCTCTGAATCTAGTTTTGATGTTTGTACCATCTCTTCAAAATGTATTTTTCCCTTCTAGTGTGTTTTATATAATTATGTTATAATTAACTAGGTAAATAAAACTGCTGTAAATAAGACTCGAGTTATGTGATGATGGTAAGGTTTGGTGGAAAGGGAAGCATTGTACAGACCCTATGAGCAGATCTCATTCTTTTAGTGACCCTTTACCTCTGAATTGTGAATTTCACATGGGCTCCTGTTTTTTTCCCTCTTTGGTGGGATAGGATTGCTAGAGTCGGCTGAAGGTGTTTCCTTCTGCTCCCAGGTGGAGGCTATCTGGGGTGGCGTTGTGTATATCCCTTCCTGCAGGTGAGTTAGGCTCCCATAAATCCCCAGCAGGTCAGGCTCTGGTTAAATAGTTTCTCCTGAGGGCAGACCTTGTTAAGAAGATTAGAATGCTCTGGCGTTTTTTCAAAATGGTTCCTTTTACCTCCCCCTTTCCAGAAGTTCGAGGGAATTTTTCTCCAGTTTTCATGGTGGAACCTGTTTGAGCTCCTACAGGTAAAACCCACAGATGTGTGGGGGCTCTCAGTGACTGGGTCCCCCTGGAATTTTTATGTCAGACTTGCCCATGCCGGCCTCCGTCACTTTGTCAATTGCAATTTATCTATCTTGGTACTTGTTGCCACAGAGGTTTGTGGGCACTTGTTTCTATCTAGAGTGTTGTGATTCTCTGTAATAGCTTGTCATTCTCCAATTTTAGAGGCGTTATTTGCCCTGAAACATCCATTTCTCTGCTGGGTCAAGAATAATTGTTGATTTTTCAGTTGCTCAGCTTTTTGTTCCTTGTTGGGACAGAGTGACCACTCCTAGGTTCTTACAGAATTGGCATTCTCTCATTTACTTTTTAAAATGAGAAATGAGTGCCAAGTTTTATCAGATGCTTTTTCAGCTTCCCTTGCAATAGTTCAGTTTTCTTTCTACTGTAGTAATCAATTGTGTTGAGACTATTTCTGAATATAAGCCACTCTTGCAATCCTGGAATAAACCTGGTTATGGTGCATTATTCTTTTGTGTCATAGATAGGTTAGTTTTGCTAATATTTTATTTAGAATGTTTGCATACAAATGTGTTCTTTTAAAATATCATTAGTTGTGGCTTATTTAATCTTACTAAGTGCCACTCAGTATTCTAGTGCTCTCGCTTGAGAGTGCATCGTTTTGTGTCAGTCTCAGCCTATTGATTGCAAGGTGTACTTCAGCAACAACCATCAGGGAACTTTCAAAAAAGAAAAAACAAAAAACAAGGTCCTGGATGGTACAAGGCATGCCCAGGGCCACATACCAAGGCGGGGGCAGGGGGAGAGGGGGAGGGAGAGAATGAGCATGCATGCATACACCTGGGACTCTGTCTTTATTGGTGTCAAGGGGGGGGTGTCTAGGATTTCATGGATTCACTTTTTTCCCCCCATGGAGTCACTCTTTATTGGTGAATTTAAAACCTAACAAGAGGGTCACTCAAGTCAGTTTTCTAGATCACCCAGGGATTTCTGAAAGGGGAACTTCATAGGTGGGATAGCCTGACTCTTCGGTTGTGCAGCTGGCAATGTTTATTCCAGATGGATGTCTTTTTTTTTTTTTTTTTTTTTGAGAGAGAGAAAGCGAGAGAGCATGGGGGTGGGGGAGCGACAGATGGAGAGGGAGAGAGAGAGAATCTTAAGCAGGCTCCATGCCCAGGGCGGAGCCTTGATTTCACAATCCTGAGGATCAAGACCTGGGCCAAAATCAAGAGTCAGATACTTAACCAACTGAGCCACCCCGGTGCCCCAAGATGGATGTCTTTGAATTAGATGCCTCAGCAATCAAAAGCTTAATGTTGTTAACCTTAAAAATAGACACTGCCTGTTATTTTACCATCCAAAGATGAGTTTATTTGGGAATAAGAGAGAACTGCAATCCAGGACAAACAATCTGCAGCAAAACTGTAGGCAAGGCTGGAGTATAAATAAATGTGGAAAACAAAAAAATGTATTTATCTCTCTCACTGAGCACTGAGAGACTGCCTACCTACCACTTGTGCCAAGACCAAAGAGCATCTTCTGGAATAATCTCTGTTGTTGCTGATACCTACTTTTGGATTTTCAACTGCATGGAGTCCAGGCCGGGTTATACCAGAGGGAGAAAAACTGGTAAATCTGCTACCTGTTCACCTGGGTGGCTCAGTTGGTTAACTGTCTGCCTTTGGCTCAGGTTATGATCCCGGGGTCCGGGGATCGAGCCCCACATCGGGCTCCCTGCTCAGCGGGGAGCCTGCTTCTCCCTCTACCACTTCCCTCTGCTCCTGCTCTCTCTCAAATAAATCTTTAAAAAAATAAATTTGCTGCCTGTTTGGTGATACTTTGAAATCTGGTGTTTTTCATCAGTCTACCTGCAAATATTTATTTTTTGGATTCCTCAAATAGCTGCTCCAGGTCCAAAGCTTTATACCTTCAGTGGGTCAGAGTAGATAAATTGTGCTTATTTTCAAAACTAGTACTAATTTTGCCTGGTTTTGCATTCTTTTATGTCTGGTTTCTTTTACAACAATGTGTTTGTGAAATTCATCCATGTTATTGCAGGTACTTGTGTAGTCAGAATTTTGAGATGGTCCTTATGATTCCTGCCCTCTTGTATGCCTTTGTTTAATCTCCTTCAATTGCATGTGGGTGGGATATACAACTTCCTTCTAATCAAGAGAATGGCAGAAGTGAGGAGCTATCACTCTTGGTGCATTAGTTGGCAAAATATATAAAGGATTTTGCACACATGAAGTCCATAATCAGTTGAACGTAAGCTAATCAAAAGGGAGTGTATCTTGGAGATAGCCTGAATAATCAGGTGAGCTCCTTCAGAGAGGACTAGAGATCAGAGATTCAAAGCCTCTCTCTAATTCTCCCTTCCTCTCTCTGTAGCTGGCTTTGATTTAAAAAGCTGCCAAGAATTCTACAGCTGTAACAAATTAATTCTGCCAACAATTGGAGGAAAATTGGAAGTACATCCTTTACTATTTGAGCCTCCGGATAAGAATGCAGCCTGGCCCATACCCTGGTTTCTGCCTTGCGAAATCTTGAACAGAGACCTAGCTAAGCCATGCCAACACTTTTAGCCTACAGATATTATGAAGTAATAAATGAGTATTGTTTTAAGCCACTAAGTTTGTGGCAAGAATAGAAAGCTAATACAAATGTATAAACTACCACTTTTCTTTCTGGTAGTGTGTTCCATGAAATAAGCATACCAAATTTATTCTTCTTTTCTCTGGATGCAAGTTTGGATTTTTTTTTTTGCATTTAAAGGTATGTTTTATTTTTTCAAATTTGATTGAGGTATAATTGACACAGCACTGTATAAGTTTAAGCTATAGAGCATAATGACATAAAGTTACATATATTGTGAAATTAATTCCATAATAAGTTTAGTTAACATCCATCATCTCCTATAGATACAAAAGATTTAAAAAAAGAAAACTTTTTGGGGCACCTGGGTGGCTCAGTTGTTAAGCGTCTGCCTTCAGCTCAGGTCGTGGTCCTGAGATCCTGGGATCAAGCCTCACATCGGGCTCCCTGCTCGGCAGGAAGCCTGCTTCTCCCTCTCCCACTCCCCCTGCTTGTGTTCCCTCTCTCGCTATGTCTCTGTCTGTCAAATAAATAAAATCTTTAAAAAAAATTTTTATTATTATGTTAATCACTATACATTAAATCATTAGTTTTTGATGTAGTGTTCCATGATTCATTGTTTGTGCATAACACCCACTGCTCCATGCAGAACGTGTCCTCTTTAATACCCATCACCAGGCTAACCCATCCTCCCACACCCCTCCCCTCTAGAACCCTGTTTGTTTTTCAGAGTCCATCGTCTCTCATGGTTCATCTCCCCCTCCGATTTACCCCCCTTCATTCTTCCCCTCCTACTATCTTTTTTTTTTTCTTAACATATTTTGCATTATTTGTTTCAGAGGTACAGATCTGTGATTCAACAGTCTTGCACAATTCACAGCGCTCACCATAACACATACCCTCCCCAATGTCTATCACCCAGCCACCCCATGCCTCCCACCCCACCCCCGACTCCAGCAACCCTCAGTTTGTTTCCTGAGATTAAGAATTCCTCATATCAGTGAGGTCATAGGATACATGTCTTTCTCTGATTGACATATTTCACTCAGTATAACACCCTCCAGTTCCATCCATGTCGTTGCAAATGGCAAGATCTCATTCCTTTTGATGGCTGCATAATATTCCATTGTATATATATACCACATCTTCTTTATCCATTCATCTGTCGATGGACATCTTGGCTCTTTCCACAGTTTGGCTATTGTGGACATTGCTGCTATAAACATTGGGGTGCACGTACCCTGTCGGATCCCTACTTTTGTATCTTTGGGGTAAATACCCAGTAGTGCAATTGCTGGATTGTATGGTAGCTCTATTTTCAACTTTTTGAGGAACCTCCATACTGTTTTCCAGAGTGGCTGCACCAGCTTGCATTCCCACCAACAGTGTAGGAGGGTTCCCCTTTCTCCGCATCCCCACCAACATCTGTCGTTTCCTGACTTGTTAATTTTAGCCATTCTGACTGGTGTGAGGAGGTATCTCATTGAGGTTTTGATTTGGATTTCCCTGATGCCGAGCAATGTTGAGCACTTTTTCATGTGTCTGTTGGCCATTTGGATGTCTTCTTTGGAAAAATGTCTGTTCATGTCTTCTGCCCATTTCTTGATCGGATTATTTGTTCTTTGAGTGTTGAGTTTGATAAGTTCTTTATAGATTTTGGATACTAGCCCTTTATCTGATATGTCATCAAATAAATAAAATCTTAAAAAAAAAAAAAAAAAGAAAACTTTTCCCCTTGGGATGAGAACTCAGGATTTACTCTTAACAACTTTCAAATATACCACACAGTGTTAAATACAGTCCCACTTTATTTTTGCTTTTGTGTGTCAATGCTTTTGGTGTCAATCCCCCAAAAATTATTGCTAAGACCGATGTCAAGGAACATACCAGCAATATTTTCTAGGAATTTTATGGTATCGGGTATTAAGCTCAAGTCTTTAATCCATTTTGAGTTAATTTTTGTGTAGGAAAGTGGTCCAGTTTTCCCAGCACCATTTATTGAAGAGATGGTCCTTTCCCCATTGTATATTATTAACTCTGTTGTCATAAATTAATTTACAAAAAATGCTTATTTTTGGGCTCTCTATTAGATTCCACTAATATGTGTGGTTTTTTGCCTATATCGTGCTTTTTTGATTACTATAGCTTTGTATAACTTTTGTATAATTTTGATAACACTTTGTAATCAGGAAGTGTGACACCTCCAGCTTCCAGCTTTGTTCTTCTGCCTCAGGATTGCTTTGGCTATTCAGGGTCTGTTGTGGTTCCATTCAAATTTTTTTTTAAGATTCTATTTATTTATTAGTGTGTGTGTGCATAAGCAGGGGGAGGGGGAGTGGCAGAGGGACATGGAGAAGCAGACTCCCTGCTGAGCAGGGAGCCCAATGTGGGACTCAATCTCAGGACCCCGAGATCATGACCTGAGCCAAAGGCAGACACTTAACTGACTGAGCCATCCAGGTGCCCCTCCATTCAAATTTTAGGAATGTTTTATTTCTATGAGAAATGCCATTAGAAGTTTGATAGGGATTGCACTGAATCTGTAGATTGCTTTGGGCTGTATGTACATTTTACCAATGTTAATTTCTCCAATCCATGAGCATGGAATACCTTTCCATTTATTTATGTCTTCTTCAATGTCTTTTATCACTGTCTTATAGTTTTCACCATACAGGTCTTTCACCTGCTTCATTAAATTTATTCCTGGGTATTTTATTCTTTTTGATGCAGTTGTACATGGGATTGTTTTCTTAATTTCTCTTTTTTAAGTAGGCTCCATGCCCAGCATGGCGACCAGTGTGGGGCCCAAACTCATGACCCTGAGATCAAGACCTGAGTGGAGATCAAGAGTTGGATGCTTAACAAACTGAGCCACCCAGGTGCCCCCTTAGTTTCTGTAACAGTTCATTATTAGTGTATAGAAACACAATAGACTTTTGTATATTGATTTATATCCTGCAACTTTACTGAATTCATTTATTCTAATAGTTTTTTTTTTTCCTTAGGGGAGTCTTGAGGGTTTTTTTTTTTTATATGGTATCATGTCATCTGCAAATAGTGACAATTTTACTTCTTCAGTTCCAATTTTGCTACACTATTTTTTCTTGCTCTGGCAAGACTTCCAACACTATGTTGAATAAAAGTGGTGAGAGTAGGCATTGCTGCTTTGTTCCTGATCTTACAGGAAAAGCTTTCAGATTTTCCCTAGAGTATGATGTTGGCTGTGGGCTTGTCATAAATGGCCTTTATTATGTTGCAATACATTCCCTCTATATTCACTTTGTTGATAGTTATTATGAATCACTATTGGATTTTGTTAAATGCTTTTTTTGCATCTATTAAAATGATCATATGGGGTTTTTTTTGGTGATTTTTAAAGTTTTTCTTTCCAGCTAATTAACACACATTATATTAGTTTCAGGTGTACAATAGGATTCATATGGTTTTTATGCTTCATTTTGTTAATGTGGTGTATATTGATTTTGTAATGTTGAGCCATCCTTGCACCCCTAGAATAAATTCCATTTCATTGTGGTGTATGATCCTTTTAATGTATTGTTTTAATATTGTATTGAGTGTTTTGCATCTATATTCATCAGGGATATAGGCTTGGAATTTATACTTGTGTCTTGGTGTGAACCTCCTCGGGTTTATTTTCTTAGGGGCTCTCAATGTTTCTTGGACTTGGATGTGTTTCCTTCTCCAGGTCAGGGAAGTTTTCAGCTACAATTTCTTCATATATGCTTTCTGCCCCCTTCTTTACTTCGGGGATCCCTATAATATGAATATTATTACACTTGATGATGTTACTGAGTTCCCTTAACCTATTCTCATTTTTAATGTTTTTTTTTTAATTTTTTTTTATTCAGTGTGGTTGCTTTCCATTACTGTGTCTTTCAAATCACTGATCTGTTCTTCTGCATCCTCCAAGCTGCTGTTGATTACCTCTAGTGCACTCCTATTTCAACTAGGAAATTGAATTTCAAGAATTCAACTTGAATTCTTCAGCTCTAACTGGTGGCCGCTACTGCTCTTCCTCATCTTCCCCTCCTTCTCCCTCTCCCCCTTATTCTTAAAGCTTTCTATCTGTTGACGTTCTCACTGAGAACATGCTCTCTTCTCAAGTGAGTATTTTTATGGCCATCACTTTAAATTCTTTATCAGGCATATTGCTTATCTCTGTTTCATTTAGCTCTTCTACTGTGATTTCGTCTTGTTCTTTCATTTGGCACATTTTCCTCTGTCTCCTCATTTTGTCTAAATGTTTGCTTCTGTGTATTATGTAGGTAAGCCACATCTCTTGGTCTTGAAAGTAGTGGCCTTGTGTAGAAGTCCTACGGTGCCCTGTAGTGCAATTCTCCCTGGTCTCCAGAATCAGGTGCTCCAGGGTGTCCTGTGTGTGGGCTGCTATTCCCCTATTATCAAGGCTGAGACACAATTGGCTTGAGGCCAGTCAACTTCAATGACCCATTTTTCCTGCTATGGGCACACTGGGCAGGGTTGGTCCCTGTGCTGTTGAGAGGACTGAGGTCGCCATGGACTTGGTGATGGACCAGGCCAGCAGTCAGGCTAGGTGGCTTCTCTGCCACAGCTTCAGGTGCCCCAAAGGACAGGGCTTGCTCCCTGTGCATCTGAGAGTCTCTCATTGGTGAGCAAGGTCAGCTGCCAGACTAGATGCCTGTAATTAGCCTTTCTGTACAGTTGCAGGCTCACCAATGTTGAAGTCTTGCTCTCTGCATGGCCAGCTAAGAGGCTGGGTTGCTGGACTGTGGGAGTGCTGGTGTGTGAGGCTATATCCCCCCTTCCCAGGGCAGGAATCACTTTGGAGTGGCACTGGTCTCTGCCAGGGTTGCCTGTATAGAGTAGCAGGGAAGGAGTTGTTTTTGGAGGGATGCCTACTGAGGTGGGTGAGTTGGAAGGGATGGGTGAGCAGGGGAACATGGGGTGAGAGTATTGGTGCTGGCTCCCAAAAGCATCTGGCTACCTCGGTTGAAGGAGGGGGAGAGAAGTGGCATTGACCAGCACTTTTATTCCTGGATAAATCTGAAGATTCCTGCCTAGCAGCACATGCTCTAAGATTAGTCAGTACATCTCCTTCACTTATACCCCAGGCACTTTTCAAATGGCTGCTTCTGTGCTGTTTCTTGGGCAGAGTTATATTTTATGCTGGCTCTTTAAGGGCAGGGACCCAGTTTCCTATCACCCACTGGCTCGCTCAGCTTTAAGCTTGCTGATTTCTGAGATAGGGATTTTAAAAAGTTTTTATTTTTTAAATCTCTGTATGCAACATGTGGCTTGAACTGACAACCCTGAGATCAAGAGTTGGATGCTCTACCGACTGAGCCAGCCAGACTCCCCTAAGCCTGCTAATTTTTCAAGCTCCTGAACTTAAGTTCTGCTAGTTTTCAAAGCCAGATGTTATGGGAACCTGTATTCCCAGTGCAGGTTCCCAGTGCTGGCAGTGCCTCATGTGGGGTCTGGTCTCTGTGTTTGTGGTGCCCCTCCCATTTGTGGTCAGTCCTACCAGGGGTTTAGTTCTCAACTCTGTCTCCGCCCCTCTTACCATTTTCAATGTGGCCTCCTCTCTATGATTAACTGTGGAAAGTCTGTTGTTGCGACTTTTCGGGTCATTTTCAGTTAGCTGTATAGATGTAACTGTTATCTCAGTGTGTCCATGGGACGAGGTAAGCTCTTATTCCTCCATCTTCCACGAGTCTCTCATTTATTTTTCTAATTCCTTTGAGAGTAAACAGGTTCTTTATTGGAAACTTTTCTTATTTCTTGATGTGGCATTTATTGCTGTGAACTTCTCTCTCAGAACTGCTTTAGCTATGTACTGTAAGTTTTGGTATGTTTCCATATTCATCTGTCAAGGTATTTTTAATTTCTTATTTTCAGTTTAACCCCATTGTTCAGTAGGTATTATTTAATCACGATGAATTTGTGAATTTTCCAGTTTTCTTCTTGTAATTGACTTCTAGTTTCATATCACTGTGATTGGAAAAGATGCTTGATAGGATTTCAACGTACTTAAATTGACTTCTTTTGGGACTTAACATGTGATCTAGCCTGGAGAATCTTCCATGTGCAGTTAAGAATACATATTCTGTTGCTTTTGGATGAAATGTTTGTTAAGCCCATCTGGTCTAATGTGTCAACTAAGACTAATGTGTCCTTATTGATTTTGTGTCTGGATGATCTATCCATTGAGGAAAGTGGATATATTGTATTGTTGTCTATTTCTCTCTTTAGGGCTGTTAATATTTCCTTTATATATTTAGGTACTCCTATGTTAGTTGTGTAAATACTTACAAATGTTGCATCTACTTGTTTGATCCTTTTATTATTAGTGCTGTTCTTTGTCTCTTCTTACAGTCTGTTTTAAAATCTGTTTTGTCTAAGTAAGGATAACCCAGCTTTCTTTTGGTTTCCACTTGCATGGAGTATCTTTTCCCATCCTTTCAGTTTCAGTCTGTGTGTGTCCTTTTTTTTGAAGTGAATCTCTTTTAGTCAGCATATAGATGGGTGGACTATGTGTCTATTTTCATGCCAACATCATACTGTTTCTATTACTCTAGCTTTGTAGTATAGTTTGAAATCAGAAAGTATAATTGCCTCCAGCTTTGTTCTTTTTCCCCAAGATTGCATTAGCTCTTTTGGGTCTTGTGATTACATACAAATTTTGGGATTGTTTTTTCTATTTCTGTAAAGAATAGTATTAGTATTTTGATGAGGATTGCATTAAACCTATAGATGGCTTTGGCTAGTATGGATCACTTTATTATTTCTTCCAATCCATGAACATGGGATGTCTTCCCATTTGTTTGTGTCTTCTTTGATTTTTTTTTTTTTTTTTTAGCTAAGTCTTATAGTTTTCATCATATGGATCTTTCACTTCTTTGGTTAAATTTATTCCTAGGTATTTTTTGTTTTTGATGTTGGGAATGGAATTATTTTCATTCTTTTTCAGATGTTTTATGATTAGTATATAAAAATGCAACTGAGTTCTGATGTTTCTTTTATATCCTGAAATGTTACTAAAATCATTGATTAGTTCCAACAGTTTTTGGTTGAGTCTGGGATTTCTTATGATTTGCAGATATCAACAGTTTTTCTTCTTTTCAAATTTAGATGACTTTGATTTCTTTGTCTTGCCTAATTGGTGAGTGGTGAGAGTGGGTACCCTTTTTCAGAATCTTAGAGGAAAATCTTCTTCTCTGTTGAGTCTAATGTTAGCTGTGGGTTTGTCACATATGGCCTTTATTATGATGATGTATGTTCCTTTAATACCCAATTTTTCAAGGCTTTTTAAAATCATAAAATGTTGTATTTCCTCAAATACTTTTTCTATATTAAGATGATGTTTATTTTAATGTTTCATTTTATTGTGATGTTACATTTATTGATTGAACCATCCTTTCATCTCAGGGGAAAAAAATCCCAATTGGTCATAGTGTATAATCCCTTTAATGTATTTTTGAACTTGGTTTGCTAATATTTTGTTGAAAATTCTTGCATCTATATTCATCATGGCATTGGTATATAGTTTGCTTGTAATGTCCTTATCTGGCTTTGGGTATTAGGGTAATGCTGGTAGATGCTTTACAGAATGCATTTCAAATTGTTCCTTCATCTTTAATTTTTTTTGAAAGAGTTTGAGAAGGATTGGCATTAATTCTTCTTTAAGTGTTTGGTAAAATTAGTTAATAAAGCCATGTACTCCTGGGGTTTTGTGTGTTGGGAGGTTTTTGATTACTGATTCAATCTGATTAGTAATTGGTGTGTTCAGATATTCTATTTCTTCTCGATTCATTGGTAGATTTATGTTTCTAAGATTATTACATTTCTTTTAGGTTGTCCAGTTTTTTGGCATATAGTTGTTCATAGTAGCCTCTTATCCTTTCTATCAGTTATAATGTCTACTTTTTCATTTATAATTTTGTTGATTTGGGGCCTCTCTTTTTTCATTGGTTAGTCCAGCAAAAGATCTCTCAATTATGTTTTTTTTTCCATGCTTTACTATTTATTTTTACATTTTTTAAATTATCAGTACATCATTAGTTTTTGATGTAGTGTTCCATGATTCATTATTTGCATATAAACATCCAGTGCTCCATGCAATACATGCCCTCCTTAATACCCATCACTGGGCTAACCCATCCCCCCACCTCCCTCCCCTTTAAAAACCCTGTTTGTTTCTTGGAGTCCACAGGCTCTCATGGTTCGTCTCCCCCTCTGATTCCCCCCCCTTCATTTTCTCTTCCTTCTAATGTCTTCCATGCTATTCCTTATGTTCCACAAATAAGTGAAACCATATGATAATTGACTTTCTCTGCTTGACTTATTTCACTTAGCATAATCTCCTCCAGGCCCATCCATGTTGATGTAAAAGTTGGGTATTCATCCTTTCTGATGGCTGAGTAATATTCCATTGTATATATGGACCACATCTTCTTTATCCATTCATCTGTTGAAGGGCATCTCAGCTCTTTTTATGGTTTGCTATTGTGGACATTGCTGCTATGAACATTGGGATGCATATGGCCCTTCTTTTCACTATATCTGTGTCTTTGGGGTAAATGCCCAGGAGTGCAATTGCTGGGTCATAGGATAACTCTATTTTTAATTTTTTGAGGAACCTCCACACTGTCTTCGAAAGTGGCTGTCCCACTTTGTGTTCCCACCAACAGTGTAAGAGGGTTCCCCTTTCTCCACAACCTCTCCAACATTTGTTGTTTCTTGCCCTGTCAATTTTTGCCATTCTAACTGGTGCAAGGTGGTATCTCAGTGTGGTTTTGATTTGAATTTCCCTGATGGCTAATGATGATGAACATGTTTTCATGTGTCTGTTAGCCATTTGTATGTCTTCTTTGGAGAAGTGTTGTTCATGTCTTCTGCCCATTATTTGACTGGGTTTTTTTGTTTTTTTGAGTGTTGAGTTTGAGAAGTTCTTTATAGATCTTACATACCAGCCCTTTGTCTGTAGTGTTATTTGCAAAAATCTTCTCCTATTCTGTGGGTTGTCCCTTTGTCTTGTTGAGTGTTTCCTTTGCTGTGCAGAAGCTGTTTATCTTGATAAAGTCCCAGAAGTTCATTTTCGCTTTTGTTTCCCTTGCCTTTGGGGACATGTCTTGAAAGAAGTTTCTGTGGCCGATGTCAAAGAGGTTACTGCCTATATTCTCCTCTAGGATTTTGATGGATTCCTGTCTCACACTGAGGTCTTCCATCCATTTTGAGTTTATCTTTGTGTATGGTGTAAGAGAATGGTTGAGTTTCATTCTTCTGTATATAGCTGTCCAGTTTTCCCAGCACCATTTATTGAAGAGACTGTCTTTTTTCCATTGCATATTGTTTTCCTGCTTTGTCGAAGATTATTTGACCATAGAGTTGAGGGTCCATATCTGGGTTCTCTATTCTGTTCCATTGGTCTATGTGTCTGTTTTTGTGCCAGTACCATGCTGTCTTGGTGATCACAGCTTTGTAATATAGCTTGAAATCAGGCAGTGTGATGCCCCCAGCTTTGTTTTTCTTTTTCAACATTTCCTTGGTGATTCGGGGTCTTTTCTGATTCCATACAAATTTTAGGATTGTTTGTTCCAGCACTTTGAAAAATGCCATTGGTATTTTGATTGGGATGGCATTGAAAGTATAGATTGCTCTGGGCAGCATAGACATTTTAACAATGTTTATTCCTCCAATCCATGAGCATGGAATGTTTTTCCATCTTTTTGTGTCTTCTTCAATTTCTTTCAAGGGTGTTCTGTAGTTCCTAGAGTATAGATCCTTTACTTCTGGTTAGGTTTATTCCGAGGTATCTTATGGTTTTTGGTGCTATTGTAAATGGAATCGATTCTCTACTTTCTCTTTCTACAGTTACATAGTGTATAAAAAAGCAACTGATTTCTGTGAATTGATTTTGTATCCTGCCACATTACTGAACTGCTGTATGAGTTCTAGTAATTTGGGGGTGGAGTCTTCTGGGTTTTCCACATAAAGTATCATGTCATCTGCAAAGAGAGAGTTTGACTTCTTTGCCAATTTGAATACCTTTTATTTCTTTTTGTTGTCTGATTGCTGTTGCTAGGACTTCTAGTACTATGTTGAACAATAGTGGCAAGAGTGGGCATCCTTGTTGTGTTTCTGATCTTAAGGGGGAGGCTCTTAGCTTTTCCCCATTGCAAATGATATTTGCTGTGGGTTTTTCATTGATGGATTTTATGAAATTGAGGAATGTTCCCTCTATCCCTATACTCTGAAGAGTTTTAATCAAGAAAGGATGCTGTATTTTGTCAAATGCTTTTCCTGCATCGATTGAGAGGACCATATGGTTCTTCTCTCTCCTCTTATTAATGTGTTCTATCACATTGATTGATTTGTGAATGTTGAACCACCCTTGCATCCCAGGGATAAATCCCACTTGGTCGTGGTGAATGATCCTTTTAATGTACTGTTGGATCCTGTTAGCTAGGATTTTGTTGAGAATTCTGGCATCCGTATTCATCAGGTATATATTGGTCTGAAATTCTCCTTTATGATGGGGTCTTTGCCTGGTTTGGGGATCAAGGTAATGCTGGCCTCATAGAATGAGTCTGGAAGCTTTCCTTCTGTTTGTTTTTTGAAACAGCTTCAGCAGAATAGGTATTATTTCTTCTTTGAATGTTTTGTAGAATTCCCCAGGGAATCCATCAGGTCCTGGACTCTTGTTTTTTGGGAGGTTTCTGGTCATGCTTCAATCTCATTACTGGTTATTGGTCTATTCAGGTTATCAGTTTCTTCCTGTTTCAGTCTTGGTAGTTTATAGGTTTCCAGGAAGGCATCCATTTCTTCCAGGTTGCTTAATTTATTGACATATAGTTGTTGATAATAATTTCTTTTTTTTTTTTTTAAAGATTTTATTTATTTATTTGACAGAGAGAGACATAGTGAGAGCAGGAACAAGCAGGGGGAGTGGGAGAGGGAGAAGCAGGCTTCCCGCGGAGCAGGGAGCCCGATGTGGAACTCGATCCCAGGACCCTGGGATCATGACCTGAGCCGAAGGCAGACGCTTAACGACTGAGCCACCCAGGTGCCCGATAATAATTTCTGATAATTGTTTTATTTCCTTGATGTTAGTGTGATATCTCCCCTTTCTTTCATAATTTTATTAATTTGAGTCCTTTCTCTTTTCTTTTGGATAAGTCTGGCCAGTGGTTTATCGATCTGATTAATTCTTTCAAAGAACCAGCTTCTAGTTTCATTGATATGTTCTACTGTATTTCTGGTTTCTAATTCATTGATCTCTGCTCTAATCTTATTTCCCCTCTCATGCGTGGGTCAGGCTTAATTTGTTGTTGATTCTCCAGTTCTTTAAGGTATAAGGATAGTTTGTGTATTTGGGATTTTTCTATTCTTTTGAGTGAGGCTTGGATGGCTATGTATTTTCCCCTTAGGACTGCCTTTGCCAAATCCCATAGGTTTTGGACCGATGTATTTTCATTCTCATTGGTTTCCATGAATTGTTTAAATTCTTCTTTGATTTCCTGGTTGACCCATACATTCTTAATCAGGATGTTCTTTAGCTTCCAAGTGTTCGAATTTCTTCCTAACTTTTTCTTGTGATTGAGTTCCAGTTTCAAAGCATTTTGGTCTGAGAATATGCAGGGAATAATCTCAGGCTTTTGGTATAGGTTGAGACCTGATTTGTTACCCAGGATGCGATCTATTCTGGAGAAAGTTCCACGTGCACTTGAGAAGAATGAGTATTCTGTTGTTTTAGGGTGGAATGTTCTGTATATATCTATGAGGTCCATCTGGTCCAGTGTGTCATTCAAAGCTCTTGTTTCTTTGTTGATTTTTCTGCTTAGATGATCTGTCTTTTCCTGAGAGTGGAGTGTTGAGGTCTCCTACTATTAACGTATTATTATCAACATGTCTCTTTATTTTGGTTAATAGTTGGATTATGTAGTTGGCTGCTCCCATGTTGGGGGCATAGATATTTACAAATGTTAGATATTCTTGTTGGATAGACCCTTTAAGAATGATAGAGTGTCGGGGGCGCCTGCGTGGCTCAGTCGTTAAGCGTCTGCCTTTGGCTCAGGTCATGATCCCAGGGTCCTGGGATCGAGACCCGCATCAGGCTCCCTGCTCTGCGGGAAGCCTGCTTCTCCCTCTCCCACTCCCCCCGCTTGTGTTCCCTCTTGCGCTGTCTCTCTCTCTGTCAAAAAAAAAAAATCTTAAAAAAAAAAAGAATGATATACTGTCCTTCTGTATCTCTAACTACAGTCTTTAGCTTAAAATCTAATTTGTCTGATATGAGACTTGCTACCCCAACTTTCTTTTGAGGACCATTGGCATGAAAGATGGTTCTCCATCCCTTCACTTTCAGTCTGGATGTATCTTTAGGTTCAAAATGAGTCTCTTGTGGACAGCATATGGATAGGTCCTGTCTTTTTATCCAATCTGCAACCCTGTGCCATTTTATGGGTGCATTTAGGCCATTCACATTGACAGTGATTATTGAAAGATATGAATTAATTGTCATGTTGCCTGTGAAGTCCTTGTTTCTATAGATTCTCTCTGTAAATTTCTGTTCTATATGACTCTTGGGGTCTTTCTCATTTTACAGAGCCCCCCCCCCCTTAATATTTCTTGTGGGGCTGGCTTAGTAGTCACATATTCTTTCAGTTTCTGTCAGTCCTGGAAGCTCTGTATCTCTCCATCCATTCTAAATGACAGCCTTGCCAGATAAAGTGTTCTTGGCTGCATGTTCTCATTTAGTACCCTGAATATGTCTTGCCAGCCTTTTCTGGCTTGCCAGGTCTCTGTGGACAGGTCTGACGTTATTCTGATGTTCCTCCCTCTGTATGTAAGCCATCTCTTCCCCCTAACTGCCCTTAAGATGGTTTCCTTGGTTCTAAGATTTGCGAGTTTTACTCTTACATGCCAGGGCATTGATCTTTTCTCCTTGATCTTGGGAGGGGTCCTCTCTGCCTCTAGGACATGAATGCTTGTTTCCTTACCCAGATTAGGAAAGTTCTCAGCTATGATTTGCTCAAATATATCTTCTAGTCCTCTCTCTCTCCACCCCCTCAGGGATCCCAATAATTCTGACATTGGAATGTTTCATGGCGTCATTTATTTCTCTAATTCTGTTTTCATGGATTTTAAGCTGTTTGTTCTAGTCCTCCCCCGTTCCTTCTTTTCTGTCAGTTTGTCTTCTAGATCACATTCTTTCTTCTGCCTCGTTTACTCTGTTAGAGTATCTAGATTAGATTGGATCTCATTGATAGCATTTTTAAGTTCTTCCAGTTCAGCTCTCATCTCTGCCCTTAGAGAATCTATGTTGCCGTTAATCGTTTTCTCCATCCTAGCTATTGTCTTCCTAACTGTTACCCTGAAGTCTATTTCCGACATCTTGCTTATATCCATATCCATTTGTTCTGTGGCAGAGGTCACGGTCTCTGAGTCTTTCCTATTTTGGGGGTTCCTCCTCTTACTCATTTTGGTGAGGGGTGGCTGAGGAAATGTACAGAGTCCAAACTATTGACCACAGTCCAAGCAAGATGCACCTGTTTTATAGGGACCTTAGGGTTGTTGGCCTCTTGATCTTCCTGCCTGTCTTCTGGGGAAAGGGCTTGCTGCACTGTTATGCAGGCAACCCTGTTTGGGCAGAGTTGCCTGGCCCTCTGTGGGGGGGGGGGGGATGAGCTCAGTGAAAACTGGTTTTGGGGGGGCTTTTGCTCTCTGGTGGCTTTCCCTGGTGGCTTTCTCCATCTCTTCTGAGAGTCAGAGCAAAATGACCACATTCAAACCTCTGCCTCACTACATCAAAAACTAATGATGTATTGTATGGTGACTAACATAATAAAATAAAATTTAAAAAAATAAGAAAAGAGATCACAGTCTGTTCTTCCATGAGCTCTCCAGGCCACACTGTCTCTGGTTCTGTCTGTGCTGCTAAAAACCGCAGCGTCCTAGGTTGTGCCCCCCACAGCAGTACTCCCAGACGCTTGCCTCCAGGTCCAGGCACGTCTCTGCCCTTTGTGCTTCTAAAACCACCAGCTGCCCCCAGTTCACAGGTGTGCCCCCGCAGCTCCAGGTTTCAGTCTGGGGGGCTGCCCTAAAGTCCTTTCCCCACTGCTACTGGTCTGTGAGCCTGTTCCACAGCATGGGAGGCTTTCACACTCCATTGGTGCAGGATCCCGGAGGCTCCCTCCCCTTATTGTTTATCTTCCAATATCTGCCCAGAGAATCATGGCTCCCCACTTCATATCTTGAAACCACCCGCTGGAGATATTTTGTTTGTAGAGATCCAGATATATCTTCTTACATCTCAGGCTGATTTCGTGGGTGTTCAGAGTGGTCTGGTAGATATCCAGCTAAATTCAGGGGACCGGTTGAAGTAGGGTCCCCTACTCCTCTGCCATCTTTGGGACTTCAATTATGTTTATTTTTTTTTTAACAGAATGAACACTTTTATCTTTTCTATTTTTTCCCTTTTTCTATTTATATTTCTCCTCTAAGTCTTATTTCTTTCCTTCTGCTAATTTTGGGCTGTTTGTTTTGTTCTTTTTCTAGTTCCTAAAGGGTTGTTAGGTTGTCTATTTGAGATCTTTCTTCTTCTTCTTTCTTCTTCTCTTTCTTCTCCTTTCTCCTTTCCTTCCTTTCTTCTTCTTTTTTTTTTTTTTTTTTTTAGATCTAGTTTCTTAATGTAAGCATTTATTGTTAGGTAGGAACATCCTTCTTAGAAATCTTTTTGCTGCATCCTGTAGGTTTTCATATGCTGTGTTTCCCCTTTTGATTGTCTTGAGATACTATTTTATTTCCCCCTTATCTCATTGGTTATTCAATAGAGTGTTTAATTTTGAAGTGTGTTTGAACTTTCCAGTTTTCTTCCTGTTTTACGTTTTTGTTTTTACTAATTTTTAAAATTTTATTATGTTAGTCACCACACAATACATCATTAGTTTTTGATGTAGTAAGCCATGATTCATTATTTTTGTATATTTTCATGCCATTGTGGTCACAGAAGATTCTTGGTAGGATTTCAATCCTTGAATTTGCTAGGAATTTTTTTTTGCCTATCATATGGTCTTAGATAATATTTCAGATGTGCTTAAGTAGAATTTGTATTTTATTGTCAGAATGTTCTGTATATGTCTGTTAGGTCCATTTGGTCTATGGTTTTGTTAAAATCTGCTGTTTCCTTATTTATTCTGTCTGGATGATCTATCCATTGTTGTGAGTGGGGTATTAAAGTCCCCCAATATTAATGCATTTCTGCTTTTAGCTCTGCTAGTTTTTGCTTTGTATATTTGGATGCTCTGATGTTGGATGCATAAATATTTACAATAGTTAAATCTTCTTGAATGATTAATCCCTTTATCATTATGTAATAGCCTTGTCTCTTTTTACCATTTTTAGGTTAAAGTATATTGTCTGCTTTAAGTGTAGTTACCCCTGGCTTTTTTCTTTTCCTTTTTTGGTTACCATTTGCTGAGTATCTTTTTCAATCCCTTCACTGTTAGTCTATGTGTATCTTTAAGGCTAAAGTGAGTCTCTTGTTTGAAGCATATTGCCAGATCTTGTTGTCTTAGCCATTCTGCATTTTTTGATTGGAGAATTTAATCCATTTATATTTAAAATGATTATTGATATGTAAGGACACTATTGCCATTTTGTTCATTGTTTTCTGTCTTATTGACCCTTTATTCCTTGTTTTTATCCTGCTGTTGGATTGTTGTTTTTCTCTGATGTTTTTTGGTATCAGTTTCTGACTTCTTTATCAATGTGGGGCTCGAACTTATGAACCAGAGATCAAGAGCTGCATGCTCTACCAACTGAGCCAGCCAGGTGCCCCTATTATGTATTTTTACTACAGGTTTCCCCCCCCCATGTGGTTATTATGAGGCTTACATAAAATATCTTAAAATTTTAACACCCTTTTAAAACTGTTAACAACTTCAGTGGCATTCCTAAATTTTATACTTTTACTTCTCCCTCTCACGTTTCAGGTTAATGATGTTACAGCTTACATATTTTTAAAACATATGTTGTGTATAGAATAACAAATCATTATACTTCTAGATATTTTTACTATATTTTCTAACTTTTATATTGGAGTTGTAAGTAAATCATGCACCACTATTACCATATTACAGAATCCAACTTTGAGTATATATATTTACTGTTACAAGTGAGTTTTACTCCACCTTCTTATGTTTTTATGATGTCAGTCGTGTCCTTTTACTTCCACTCAAAGAACTCCCTTTAGTATTTCTTGTAAAGCAGGTCTAGTGGTGATGAATCCCCATGCTTTTGATTGGTCAAAAGCATCTTTATCTCTCTGAAGGAGAGCTTTGCCAGGTATAGAAGTCTTGGTTGACAATTTAATTCTTTCAATATTTTGAATATATCATTCCATTCACTCCTGGCCTGAAAAATTTCAGAGAAATCCACCCATCATTTACGGGAGTTCCCTTGTATATAAATTATCTCTTTTCTCTTGCCACTTTCAAAATGCTTTGTCTTTGACTTTTGACAATTATAATGTGTCCTGCTGTAGCCCTATTCACGTTCAACCTAGTGGGGGTCCTATGGGTCTCATGGATCTGGATGTCCATTTCTCTCTGGGTTTGAGAAATTTTTAGCTATCCTTGCTTTAAATCTTCTTCTGGATTTCCCATAATGCAGATATTGTTTCCTTTGATTATGTCCTATTAAGTCCTGTAAGTTTCCCTCTTTTTCATTCCTTTTTCTTTTTGTTGCTCTGAGTACTTTCAACTGTCTAGTCATCTAGGACACTGATTCATTCTTCTGCATGGTCATATCTGCTTTTCAAGCTTTCTGTTGAATTCTTCAGTTCATTAATTGTATTTTTCATCTCTAGGATTTGTTAAAAAAAAAAAAGGTTAAGTAATCTCTACACCCAACGCAAGGCTCAAACTCATGACTCTGAGATCAAGAGTTGCATGCTCTACCAACTAAGCCAGCATGGCACCCCTCTGTTTGGTTGTTTTTGATGGTTTCTATTTCTTTGTCAAACTTCTCATTTTCTCCATGCATTGTTTTCCTAATTTTGTTTAGTTATACATCAGTGTGTTCTTGTAGTTCACTAAACTTCTTTAAGAGTAATATTTTGACATTTTATAGATTTCCATTTCTTTAGGGTCAGTTATTAGAGCTTTATTAATTTCCTTTGACAGTGTCACGTTTACCTGATTTTTCATGATTCTTGATTACTTACATGGGTATCTGCACATTTTGAGTAAGTGGTCTCCTCTTTCAGGATTTATAGGTTAACTTTGACAGAGAGAGTTCTTTACCAGTCAGGTCGGTTTAGCTTTCTGGATTATTTCCTGGTAGTGTCTTTGGACAGATGGGACTGCTAACAATGTCTATTTTTGGGTAAGGTCAACTGCCTGAGCTCTGAAGTTGGGGGAGCTGCTAACAGTGGTATAGGAATGCTAGCTTGGTTCCCTGCCCAAGCAAGGCTGTAGGATGGGCTCTTAGTTGCCTGGGTTCTCTAGTCAGGCTTACTACCTGGTAAGGACTGGGTACTATACTCAGTGGTAGGCAGGGTTATGAATTATCTTCCCTGTCTTGGTTGGGCAGCAAGACAGACTTCAGTGCCTACATGGCTCATTGTTTGAGGACCCAAATTAGGAAAGACAAGGCACTGAATTCTCTGGCCACTTAAAGGTACTCAAATCAAGTGTCTGTGAGTAACCTTTTACATTTATGTTGATGGTCACATTTTGTTGGATAGGGTGTACCTATGTAACAATTCAGTAGAAAATGCCAAATGGATTTTCCAAATATATTGTTCAAGAAAACCCACAAAGTCAGCCAAAGAACAAAGGGGGAGGATACAGAAACATCACCTCAATGGAAAGAAGTACAAATAACTTGGAGCCATTCTTCATATATCACAGTATGTCTCTGGGTTTCAATGTCTGCATCTAGGGGACTGTCCATTATGTTTGCCTATTTATCAGTTTGTTTCCTAATAGCTGTGTCCACAGGTTTGTGGGTACTACTGTTTTATCTTGTGTGATTCTGGACTTGTCTGTAAGTACTGTATCTAGTGTATAAAATCAGAAGGTAGTTGATTAGAATGACTGTATTCAAAATTCTTTGTATGCTTTGTAAGAGAGAAGAGATACTGATTAAGACTTTTAACTTTTTTTTAAAGTCATCTCTACACCCAATATGGGGTTCGATTCACTACCCCAAGATCAAAAGTTGCATGCTCTATTGACAGACAGCCAGGTGCCCCTAATTAAGACCTTAAACTACAAGGCTTTCAGTGTAATGCAGTGTATAAATTTTAGACATCAAGAGGAAAAATAAATGAGGAAAAAATGGAATTCAAAGAAAGAAACAAAAATAAGACAAATGAAAAGCATAAAATTAGATAACTGAATTAAATCAAATATTAGTAATTATATTACAAATAAATGGACTAAATGCTTCCATTAATTGATAGGGATTGTTATTGTGGATTTAAAAACTATCAATATTAGTGCAATGTGTGATTCTGAATGCACCCTGGCCCAAAAAACAGGCCAAATAAAACAAAGCTTGAACAAGGTTTGTAGATTAGGAAATTAACATTGATAAAATATTATCAACTAGTTTCAGTAATTATACTATGGTTACCTAAGATGTTAACCTTCAGGAGAGGTGGGTGAAAGATATACAGGAACATATGTCCTATTTTTACCTCTCTGAATGCCTGAATTTATTTCAAAATTAGAAATTTATTTAGAATCCAGAGGTTTTTTTTTTTAAGATTTATTTATTTATTTGAGAGAGCGAGAATGAGAGAGAGAAAGAGTACATGAGAGGGGGGAGGGTTAGAGGGAGAAGCAGGCTCCTTGCCGAGCAGGGAGCCCAATGCGGGACTCGATCCAGGGACTCCAGGATCATGACCTGAGCCGAAGGCAGTCGCTCAACCAACTGAGCCACCCAGGCGCCCCTAGAATCCAGAGTTTTTAAATGACAGCTGTAAGTCTTTATTTTTTTTTAAACATTTTATTTATTTGAGAGAGAGAGCACAAGCAGGGAGAGCAGCAGAGGGAGAGGGAGGAGCAGGCTCCCTACTGAGCAGGGAGCCCAATGCGGGACTTGATCCCAGGACCCTGGGATCATGACCTGAGCCAAAGGCAGATGCTTAACCAACTGAGCCACCCAGGCACCCTGAGACCCAATGTTTTGAAGATAAGCCTCTGAATCAGTGATGCAGCTTGTCAGCGTTCAGAGGAAGTAGCAGGGACAATTGGCGCAATGTCACATCCAGGTCAGGAGTGGAGGTTAAACTTCTCATTAACCCAAAACCTCCTGGGCTTTTCTCTTTTCTCTAGTTGATCCACAGAATAAAACTTAAGTAGCTGTCAGCATTATGGATTTGGTGCAAGAGTTACTTAATTTCCCTGCAGGTAGAACATTGCAGGGGATCCCATTTTCTCTGTTTATTTATTGCTTATGAATGTATTTTGAACACGTGTTTCCTAAGAAATCACTTGTATTATTTTTTTAAAAGTCACATAAAATGTTTAAGAAATCAGGTTGAGAAATACAGATGAAACAGTATGATAAAGATACATAAAAATCTGATAAGATATTTTAATGAAATGGGCATTTATAGAGATAAAGCGTTACTCATAATATTTAAAAGTTAATTCACCAAAAAGCTACAGCAATTCCAAAACTGTATATAACACAGCTTTCAAAAAAAAAACAAAAAACAGAAAACAAAAATGGACCAAATAAAAAGAGAATTATAAAAACCACCACTAGAGTGGAATATTTTTTATACACCTTTCTCTGGAACAGAATAGAGGAACATTCAATAACCACAAAGGCTTGAGTGAAACAATTAATGAGCTGGGCCCAGAGACACAGAGCATTGCTGGCTGCAAACATTCTTTTCGAGCTTGCATGGAACACTTCTAAAAATTGCCCATATACAGAGCCAGAAAGCATATCTCAAACATTTCGAAAGATTAATAGAATTCTGTAAAGACCATGAAGCTTGTTTATAAGCAGTCACAAAAACATTAAAAATACAACATATGGTGGAAATACACAAACACATTTTGAAACAATGTCAAACTATACACCATAGTGCAAATTAAGTATTTATAATTGAAAAGTAACAAAATTATCAATAATCCAAATTTTGTTAGAGATTCAGCTCTAGCAATACAGATATAACCAAAGCTTCAAATGCTTACATTAATAATAGAAGAAAGTCTGAAAAATGGGCTATATTTAATTTGAGGTAGGAAAAGAATAATAAACACAGGGGCACCTGGGTGGCTCAGTTGGTAAAGCGTCCAACTCTTGATCTCAGCTTAGGTCTTGATCTCAAGGTCGGGAATTCAAGCCCCACACTGGGTTCCATGCTGGGTGTGGAGCCTATTTAAAAATAAATACATATATACAAAGAAAGTAGAGTGGCCTAACTACAATGCTGCTTATTGATAAGCCAAGACTGGCATAAAAGAGATGGAAAAAGATGTCCTATGCAAACAGGAACCAAAAGAAAGCTGGGATAGCATAATCAGACAAAATAGACTTTAATACAAAGACTGTAACAAGAAACAAAGGTGTGGAGTTAGTCTTAGAAAATATATTGTAAGCCCTAAGGGGTGATCGTGGAAGCAGCTGAAACGTCAGCAGCATTCCTGTTCTTGGGTTATTGAACACAGTGGCCCAATAGGAGCAGGATCCCATGATCTCCAGGGCATAAGTTAGGAGCTATGAGAAAACGGGGTCAGTCCCCCCTTTCTGTACCTGGCAATTGCTAGCCCAAACATCCCACTCCTCCCTTATCCCATGACTGCCTCTCTGGAGCCTATGTCTAGGGGAGAATGCAGGCTGCTTTACGGCTTCAAGATATTTGCCATCGCTTTGTACTCCTTTCCATGCTTTGAGGCATCTGTCCTTGCTTTTCTGATAAAATAAAAGCTATATGCAGGATTCAGCTGCTCCTGCTCTCCCTTGCAGAGGTAGCCCTGCATGGCTGCTCAGATTGGTGTATGAGAACTTTATTTCAGTGCTTGACAACAAAAAGGTCACTACAAAATGATAAAAGGTTCAATCAGCAAGAGGATAGGACAGTTGTAAATATGTATTCACCCAACATAAAAGCACCTAAATATATAAAGCAAATATTAATAGACCAAAAGGGAAAAATGGAGAGCAATACAATAATGGTAGAGGACTTTAGTATCCTACTTTCATTAATAGATAGATCATCTAGACACAAAATCAGTAAGGACATATTGACCTTATAGAACAAATAGATTTAACAGATACATACAGAATATTCCATCCAAAAGCAATAAAACATATATATTTTTTTCAAACACACATGGGATATTCTTCAGGATAGATATGTCAGCCATGATTACAAAGCAGTGATCACCAAGACAGCATGGTACTGGCACAAAAAACAGACATATAGACCAATGGAACAGAATAGAGAACCCAGATATGGACCCTCAACTCTATGGTCAAATAATCTTCGACAAAGCAGAAAAAAAAAAAAAGTCTCTTCAATAAATGGTGCTGGGAAAATTGGACAGCCACATGCAGAAGAATGAAACTCGACCATTCTCTAACCATACACAAAGATAAACTCAAAATGGATGAAAGACCTCAATGTGAGAGGAATCCATCGAAATCCTAGAGGAGAACATAGGCAATAACCTCTTTGACATCGGCCACAGCAACTTCTTTCAAGACACGTCCCCAAAGGCAAGGGAAACAAATGAACTTCTGACACTTTATCAAGATAAAAACTTCTGCACAGGGGCGCCTGGGTGGCTCAGTCGTTAAGCATCTGCCTTCAGCTCAGGTCATGATCCCAGGGTCCTGGGTTTGAGCCCTGCATCGGGCTCCCTGCTCCGCGGGAAGCCTGCTTCTCCCTCTCCCCCTCCCCCTGCTTGTGTTCCCTCTCTCGCTGTGTCTCTCTGTCAAATAAATAAATAAAATCTTAAAAAAAAAAAAACAACTTTTGCACAGCAAAGGAAACGTTCAACAAGATAAAGGGGCAACCCACAGAACTGGAGAAGATTTTTGCAAATAACATTACAGACAAAAGGCTGATATCCAAGATCTATAAAGAACTTCTCAAACTCAACACCCAAAAAACAAATAACCCAGTCAAAAAATGGCAGAAGACATGAACAGACACTTCTCCAAAGAAGACATACAAATGGCTAACAGACACATGAAAAAATGTTCATCATCATTAGCCGTCAGGGAAATTCAAATCAAAATCACACTGAGATACCACCTTACACCAGTTAGAATGGCAAAAATTGACAAGGCAAGAAATGACAAATGTTGGCGAGGCTGTGGAGAAAGGGGAACCCTCTTACACCATTGGTGGGAATGCACGTTGGTACAGCCACTTTGGAAAATGGTGTGGAGGTTCCTCAAAAAATTAAAAATAGAGGGGCGCCTGGGTGGCTCAGTTGGTTGAGCGACTGCCTTCGGCTCAGGTCATGATCCCAGGGTCCTGGGATCGAGTCCCGCATTGGGCTCCCTGCTCTGCGGGGAGCCTGCTTCTCCCTCTCCCCCTGCTTGTGTTCCCTCTCTCGCTGTGTCTCTCTCTGTCAAATAAATAAATAAAATCTTTAAAAAAAAATTAAAAATAGAGCTAACCTATGATCCAGCAATTGCACTACTGGGCATTTACCCCAAAGACACAGATGTAGTGAAAAGAAGGGCCATTTGCATCCCAATGTTCATAGCAGCAATGTCCACAATAGCCAAACCATAAAAAGAGCTGAGATGCCCTTCAACAGATGAATGGATAAAGAAGATGTGGTCCATATATACAATGGAATATTACTCAGCCATCAGAAAGGATGAATACCCAACTTTTACATCAACATGGATGGGCCTGGAGGAGATTATGCTAAGTGAAATAAGTCAAGCAGAGAAAGTCAATTATCATATGGTTTCACTTATTTGTGGAACATAAGGAATAGCATGGAGGACATTAGAAGGAAGAGAAAATGAAGGGGGGAAATCAGAGGGGGAGACGAACCATGAGAACCTGTGGACTCCAAGAAACAAACAGCGTTTTAGAGGGGAGGGAGGTGGGGGGATGGGTTAGCCCAGTGATGGGTATTAAGGAGGGCATGTATTGCATGGAGCACTGGGTGTTATACGCAAACAATGAATCATGGAACACTACATGAAAAACTAATGATGTACTGTATGGTGACTAACATAATATATAAATTGTGACATAAAAACATAAACTTTGCATGGGGGGAGTAAATGTAAAGCTTTAGAATGCAATGAAACTAAAATATAAGCTGTTATATGTAACAAAACAAAATCTGTTGATACAGAAAAAAGAAAGGTATCTAAGCATACCACTAAACAAAATCATTAATTTAAAAGGAAGAGAGCAAGAGATGAAAAGAAGAATTACAAAATAGCCAGAAAACAATGACAAAATGGCAATAAGTACTTTCCTGTCAGGAATTACATTAAATTTAAATGAACTAAATTCTCCAGTCAAGACATAGTTGAATGGATAAAAAAACTCAAGACCCATGTATATGCTCCTACAAGTGACTCATTTCAGATATAAGGATACACAGAAACTGAAAGTAAAGGGATGGAAAAAAATATTCCATGCAAATGAAAACCAAAAGAAAGCTGGATTAACTTTTATTTATATCAGACAACATATACCTTGAAAAAAGAGTATAATAAGACACAAAGAAGTGCATTATACAGTGATAAGGGGTCAATCCAACAAGTGGATATAGCATTTGTAAATATTTATCCATCCAACAAAGGAGGACCTAAATTCATTAAGCAAATAGTAACAGACATAATGGAAGAAACACACTAATACAATAATAGTATTGTATTTTAATACCCCACTTTCATTAAAGGATAGAGCCCAGAAATAAACCCATGCATATATGGTCAATTAATTTATGACAAACGAGCTGAGACTACACAATGGGGAAAGAACAGTCTCTTCAATAAATAAAGCTGGGACAACTGGACAGCCACATGCAAAAGAATAAAACTGGACTGTTAGAAAAATTAACTCAAAATAGATTAAAGACTTGAATGTAAGACCTGAAACCATAAAACTCCTAGAAGACAACATAGGGGGTATGTTCCTGGATATAGATCTTGCCAACTATTTTTTTGGATTTGATACCAAAATCAAAGACAACAATAGCAAGAATAAACCAGCAAAAAGAAATGACAAGTTGAAGATAATCTACAAAATTGGTGAAAATTTTTGCAAACTATGTATCAGATAAGGGGATAATATCCAAAATAGATAAACTCATACAACTCATTTACATAAAAACAACAGTATTAAGAAATTGGCAGAGGATCTGAATAGACATTTTCCCAAAGAGGCATCCAGATGGCCAATAGGCACATGAAAAGGTGTTCAACATCACTCATCATCAAGGAAATGCAAATCAAAACCACAATGAGAAATTACCTTACACTTGTTAAAATGGCTATTATCAAAAAGACAAATATTGAGGCTGGCCAGGATGTGAAGAAAAGGGAACCCTTGTACACTATTGGTGGGAAGGTAAATTGGTGCAACTACTATAGAAAACAATGTAAAGGTTCTTGAAAAGTTAAAAATAGAACTAGCATATGATCCAGCAATTCCACTTCCAGGTGTTTTTGCAGAAAACCAAAACACTAACTCAAAGCTGTATGAATCCCGATGTTCACAGCAGCATTATTTGCAATAGCCAAGACATGGAAGCAACATAAATTTCCATTGATGGATGAAAGAATTAAGAACTGTGTTCATATATATATGTATATATACACACACATACATGTACATACACACAAAATGGAATTTTATTCAGTCATAAAAAAGAAATCTTGCCATTTGCAACAATATAGATAGACACCAAAGGCATTATGCTAAGTGAAATACGTTAGAGAAAGACGAATACTGTATGATCTCACTTACATGTGGAATCCACGAACAATCAACAAACCAAACTCATAAAGAAAACAGATTGGTGGTTGCCAGAGATCGTGGGTGGATGAAACTGGCAAAGGTGGTCAAAAGGCACAAATTCCCAGTTACAAAATAAATTTGTCCTGGCAATGTGATGTACAGCATGGTGACTATAGTTAATAATACTGTATTGTATATGTGAAAGTTGCTAAGAGTAGATCTTAAAAGTTCTCATCATTTAAAAAAAGCCCCAAAACTTATAACTAGATGTAATGGATTTAAGTAGACTTACTGCAGTTATTGTTTCAAAATATATATAAATATCAAATCACCACCAGATGATTGTTGTACACCAGAAACTAATGCTATATGTCAATTCTATCTAAATGAAAAAAAAAACCCCAAAACGTAAAAAGAGGAAACCAACAATTAGTGTACAACATTCCCTAAAAAGGATAAATCAGCCTCTTGGTGCAGGTTGGTAACATTGGACCTCTTCTCTCATGGAGGTGGCAAAGATTCACTCTCACTAGAACAGATTCACACTCGGATATGGATTTGCCTTTTTGCTTACAGTGCTTCTGCTGGTACCACTTCCTATGGAATCACAAAATGCTTTATCTAGTCATGGCACTCACACATTTTGTTTCTAATTAAGAAACACATTTCACTGCAAGCTGAAAGAAAAGAAGCATGTCCTCAGAATCAAATGTTCTTACCTCATACCTCCATGACTCAGGAGCTGAAGTAAATAAAAAGTCAAATAGCTTACTGAAAACACAGTTACAGTGTCATTAAGAGACCGCCCGCTAAGGTGATGGGCTCCTGTCTCATGGGACACAGTATATGCTTTGAGCCAGAGAGCATTACATGGTACCCCCTACCCAAGCCAGAATACATGGGTCCAAAAGTTGATCGGTCAACGTGGGAATGGTTCCATCAACAGAATATTTGCTTCTAAATCCAGCAATTTAGACAGCTGAAGGTTGGATACCTAAGTTCCTAATGAGGAATGATTTCCTCAGACAACACAATTACAGTTCCACTAAATGGGAAGATGATATGGAGACATGGTCATTTGGAGCTTGGTTTTTGTTTGTTTAAGATTTATTTTGAGAGAGACAGAATCTCAAGCAGACTCCTCGCTGAGCGCCTAACACAGGGCTCAATCTCATGAACCTGAGCTGAAATCAGAGTCCATTGCTTAACCAACTGAGCCACCCGGGCACCCTATCATTTGGGGCTTCTTATAATACCACTAAGCCAACTGTAAAAAAACAAATGCTTTTTTTGTGCTGTTTTTTAAAGAGGGAGAGTGAGTTTATATACTTGCTGGGGTGATTGATCCCATTTGCCAGAGAGAAAATGGGTTACTGCTATACAAGTGAGGCAAGAATTTATTGTAAGAGGTTTCCTAGTACTTCCATGCTCCACAGAAAAGGTTAAAAGAAAATTACAGCTGGAAAAAAAAAAAGGCAAGATGAGAGACTTGGACCTTTTTGGACTGAAGAATTTGGGTAACTACCAGGTGCAGAACCCAGAGTAGCTGATGTTCTGTTAGAGGATAAGAAAAATATTGAGTTGGGCATTGAAGTAAGCCATGCGTATCAATTATGCCAAGACCAATTTACAGAAGCAAGAACTGTCGTTTTGCAGGTTTTTTTCTTTACTTGTTATATATCTTTATATGCATGTGTTCAACTATATAAACCATTGACTTCTAATTCCTATTTTTACTTATATACAAGTACTAGAGATTAACTTGACAACTCAGTCTTTAGGTAACAGAATAGTCAGTGAGACTGTGACTAAACCTGGAATAATTAATAGGGCCTGCAATGGGGACACAATGATTATTGGGATTTTTGCATCTCTCACTTTGGGGAATGGTGAGAATTTCTTCACTTGTATCTGTGTTAGAAATTTAGAGTTGTTTTATTATTAGATGGGATTGCAAAGGGGCACATAGAAGGGTACATATGAATGCCGGTTACCAATTTATTCATCACAGCTCCAAAACCCCTCCAGGACCTGGTATGAAATATAGGAGTGGATGCTTTAAGGCTTTTATCTTTTACACTGAACATGTGAAGATTTTCAATTGAAGGCAATGAAGGAGCACTGCAGAAAGCAAGGAAATTCTCTTGCACCAGCTACAGGATTCTTCCAGCAGGTGCAGGATGGGTCAACAGTGTGGGCTAAGGACATCTTGTGATGCTTCACCCATGCCATGTAACCAGAACTCACAATCCCCAAGTAATCTTATTTATTTATTTAAAATTTTAAAATATTATTATGTTATGTTAGTCACCATACAATACATCATTGGTTTTTGATGTGGTGATCCATGATCCATTGTTTTCGTATAACACCCAGTGCTCCATGCAATACGTGCCCTCCTTAATACCCATCACCGGGCTAACCCATCCCCCCACACCCCTCCCCTCTAAAACCCTGTTTGTTTCTCAGAGTCCATAGTCTCTCATGGTTCATCTCTCCCTCTGATTTCCTCCCCCTTCATTTTTCCCTTCCTTCTCCTAATGTCCTCCATGCTATTCCTTATGTTCCACAAATAAGTGAAACCATATGATTGGCTTTCTCTGCTTGACTTATTTCACTCAGCATAATCTCCTCCAGTCCCATCCATGTTGATATAAAAGTTGGGTATTCATCCTTTCTGATGGCTGAGTAATATTCCATTGTATATATGGACCACATCTTCTTTATCCATTCATCTGTTGAAGGGCATCTCGGCTCTTGCCACAGTTTGGCTATTGCAGACATTGCTATGAACCTTGGGGTGCCTAGGGCCCTTCTTTTCACTACATCTGTGTCTTTGGGGTAAATACCCAGGAGTGCAATTGCTGGGTCATAGGGTAACTCTATTTTCAATTTTTTGAGGAACCTCCACACTGTTTTCCAAAGTGGCTGTACCCACTTGCATTCCCACCAACAGTGTAAGAGGGTTCCCCTTTCTCCACAACCTCTCCAACATTTGTTGTTTCTTTCCCTGTCCATTTTTGCCATTCTAACTGGTGTAAGGTGGTATCTCAGTGTGGTTTTGATTTGAATTTCCCTGATGGCTAATGATGATGAACATTTTTTCACGTGTCTGTTAGCCATTTGTATGTCTTCTTCAGAGAAGTGTCTTTTCATATCTTCTGCCCGTTTTTTGGGTGTTGAGTTTGAGAAGTTCTTTATAGATCTTGGATACCAGCCCTTTATCTGCAGTGTCATTTGCAAATATCTTCTCCCATTCTGTGGGTTGCCTCTTTGTTTTGTTGATTGTTTCCTTTGCTGTGCAGAAGCTTTTTATCTTGATGAAGTCCCAAAAGTTCATTTTTGCTTTTGTTTCACTAGCTTTTGGAGATGTATCTTGAAAGAAGTTGCTGTGGCCGATGTCCAAGAGGTTATTGCCTATGTTCTCCTCTAGGAATTTGTTGGATTCCTGTCTCACATTGAGGTCTTTCATCCATTTTGAGTTTATCTTTGTGTATGGTGTTAGAGAATGGTCGAGTTTCATTCTTCTGCATGTGGCTGTCCAATTTTCCCAGCACCATTTATTGAAGAGACTGTCTTTTCCATTGCATGTTTTTTCCTGCTTTGTTGAAGATTAGTTGACCATAGAGTGGAGGGTCCATATCTGGGTTCTCTATTCTGTTCCATTGGTCTGTATGTTTTTGTGCCAGTACCATAGCCTTGGTGCAGTCACCACCTTCCTTAATGGGCCCCTTGCAATAGTAACAACTCATGCTCAAAAGCTTCCCACTTGCAGACACACTCCATATCCCTCCGGACATAGGTGAACCTAATAGCTTCTTTACTATATCCCTCATGACATGTGACACTGTGCTCCAGGATGCATACTACATGTTGGCCCAACTCTGTCTTTGCACTAAACCACAATTAGCTTGTGCCCCATGGACTGTCCTCCAAGCACTCCATGTGTGGACACGGCATTGGACAATCTCCTCTTGAGTGGATGCAAGACCTGTGACTTGCTTTTAAGTAATACAATATAGCAAATATGAAGAGATTCTATAGGTGTAATTAGGGTTCCAAGTCAGTAGATTCTGAGTTCATCAGTAGGAAATTATTCTGGTGGGCCTCACTTAATCAGATGGAAGTCTTTTAAAGAGTGTCTAGGCTTTCCCTCTGATTAAGATATTTTCCTTAACTGGCCAAGTGGCAAGGAAATGCACATGGCTTCTAGGAGCTGGGGCTAGCCCCCAGCTGCAAGGAAATGAATTTTGACAACTACTAAAGTGAGTGTGGAAACAGATTCTTCCCTAGTTAAGCTCTAGTGACTCTTTCCTACTGAAGTCTGATAAAAACAAAACCCAAGCAATATCCTGCCTGTAGCCTTCTGAAATCTTGAGTAGAGAACCTGTGTAAGCCATATATAGACTCCTGACCCAAACAAACAGTGAGATAATAAATGCAAGATGTTGTAACCCATCAAATTTGTCATATTTTGTTAGGCAGCAATAGATAAATACATATCTACCATAATAAGGGCTGAATTCTTGCCTTGGGGAGGGGCATCCACTTTTGTACCTAGCTTCTGTCACTTGACATTATGTTTGGTCAAGTTCACCCACATTGTTACAAAGTATTCCAACAGTATGAAAATAAAACAATTTACTCATTCTTCTGTTATTCCATGCTTGAAATTTATCCAATTTAAGGCTCTTTCAAATAGTGCTGATAGCAACAGTATTTATGTTTACTTGATATACATGTGCACACCTTACTGTTTTGTCATAGGAGGATGCATATGTAAAAATTTAGTACATATTGAAAATTTTTTAAAAATTTATTTCCAATACTCTCCCAAACCAGCAGTAAATGTGGATCCTCAGCAACTCTACCTTTAAAACATTCATCAGGGGTGCCTGGCTGGCTCAACTGGGAGAGCATGTGACTCTTGATCTCAGAGTCATGACTTCAAGCCCCATATTGGGCATAGAGCTAACTTAAAAAACAAAACCAAACAAAACACCTTCATCAATTGTTTCCTTATGGTCAGCTAGCTCATTGGAATGTCTAAAAGATAAACAGAGAGGCAATATTTCCAAGCCTCATGGACCCTTGAGAGATTTCTGGCAGTTTGCATGGGCAGGGAAATCTAGACATTTACATATGGACTGATTCCAAACCCCTAGAGGTGTGTCTATAAGGAGTCACAGATGTATGGTTACTATAGACATTCCTTTAGGAAATCAGAAATCCAGTTTGCATAGGAAGAGAAACCCAACAGTAGACTGCCAAATCACTGAGAGAGATTGTGACTTTCTGTTTATGAAAACAAACATTTCTAAAATAACAAAAACGAAAACTCCAAAAACCCACATTTCTAAGATTATTGATAATGTGTGAATTTTCATGGAGAACTTTATTTTTTATTTATTTAAAAGCTTTTATTTATCCATTTGACAGAGAGAGAGACAGCAAGAGAGGGAACACAAGCAGGGGGAGTGGGAGAGGGAGAAGCAGGCCTCCTGCGGAGCGGGGAGCCCAATGCAGGGCTCAATCCCAGGATCCTGGGATCATGACCTGAGCCAAAGGCAGACGCTTAACAACTGAGCCACCCAGGCACCCCGAATGGAGAACTTTTTAAAAAAAATTAATTTACTGGGGCGCCTGGGTGGCTTAGTTGGTTAAGCGACTGCCTTCGGCTCAGGTCATGATCCTGGAGTCCCTGGATCGAGTCCCGCATCGGGCTCCCTGCTTGGCAGGGAGTCTGCTTCTCCCTCTGACCCTCCCCCCTCTCATGTGCTTGCTCTCTCTCATTCTCTCTCTAATAAATAAATAAAATCTTTAAAAAAATTAATTTACTTATTTGAGGGAGGGAAGGAGGAAGGGAAGAGAGATAGCACACATGCATGGGGGGGGGTGGGGACCAGAGGGAAAGAATCTCAAGCAGACTCCCTGCTGAGCATGGAGTCTGGATGTGGGGCTCAATCTAAGGACCCTGAGATCATGACCTGAGCTGAATTCAAGAGTTGGATGCTCAAGTGACGGAGCCACCCAAGTGCCCTGAGAAATTATTTTTAATGCTCAGTCACTGATTTTGATTAAATCCTTGAATAATGAATGTCCTATTAATCAGATTAAATCACAATCATGTTTTTTTCTTATTCTCTCTCTCTTCTTTAAAAGATTTTATTTATTTATTTGACAGAGAGAGAGACAGCGAGAGAGGGAACACAAGCAGGGGGAGTGTGAGAGGGAGAAGCAGGCATCCCGCTGAGCAGAGAGCCCGACGCAGGGAACCCGATGCAGGGCTCGATCCCAGGACTCTGGGAGCATGACCTGAGCCAAAGGCGGATGCTTAACCAACTGAGCCACCAAGGCGCCCCTCTTATTCTCTCCTGATTCACATAATTTGAAGAGGTATCACTTTTCCTGTCAGTAATACACTGATAATTAGATTCCTACCTCAGCATTTTTCTCAACCAAATAAAATATCTCTATGAGGGGCACCTGGGTGGCTCAGTCGTTAGGCATCTGCCTTCAGCTCATGTCATGATCCCAGGGTCCTGGGATCTAGCCCTGCGTCAGGCTCCCTGCTCAGCGGGAAGGCTGCTTCTCCCTCTCCCACTCCCCCTGCTTGTGTTCCCTTTCTTGCTGTTTCTCTGTCAAATAAATAAAAATCTTTAAAAAAAAATGTCTCTATGAAATCTGGGAGTGAGTCTTGACACACTCCCTTCTCTCAAACTTCAACATAATCAACCTGATATAGAAGACTTTCCCAATGCCTACTCTCATCACTTCCACCCTGGCTAACTCCTATGCCTTGTCTTTTTCAGACTTCAATACCAACTCTCTTTTCTTACCTTTACCTACTCCCATATAGAGAAAACAATACTATTCTCTACTTTGGCTCCAGAACACTAATCAATTTTTATCAATACTTTGTTTTCTTGGATAGATGTTCACCTCCTCTAATAGTTTACAAGTTCCCTAAGAACTGCCCTGGATTGGATTTTTTTCCCTAAGCAATAATCAAACATTTAAGCATTAACTAAGTACAGGTGTATCCTCTAGTAAATGTATAAACGAAGAAATGATTGGATTCTCACTTTTACCTTCTACATGACTCTCAAATCATTTCCTATTCTTCTTTTCCATAACCACCACCGTCATCTAGGGGACCAAGATCGTGTTTTAAAACTTATGCCTCCTAAAAAACAACAAACAACTTACACACCCTAAGATTCTATCCTGACTCCATGCCCTCACTCTCATCTTTTCTGAAGTCCATTCCCAAAGTTGGAGTTAGTATATTCTATTTAAGTTGTAAATGGATTCAAATCCTTCCCAGGCTTAGGCACTTCCGAAGTGTCCCTGGCCTTAGAATACTGGCTAGACTGCCTTACTTGTTCTCCTGGTCCTGTCCTTACTCTCCACTCCATCTCCCACCACTTGCTGTCTGTTCACCTTCTGCCAACACTCTTGCCTCAGTTCAAGAAATACACTAATCTTCTAACTAGGCTATATTTTGCCCATGAAGTTCCCTTCATCTGATATTTTTCTTATCCACTCTACAAATCCTCAGGACCACTCAAAAACCTGCTTAACTAAATCCCACTCACACTTCCCTTCACAATGTAAATATCAGTCCCTCCCAATAGGTACAACCACCTCATATTAATCCATTCTTATGTTCCTGTTACAAATGTGCCAGTATTCATCTGAAATCTGTATTCCCAGGTAGACTGTAAGCCCTATGGTAGCAATTCTATGTCTGTTTAGATGGCCATTGTTTCCCTGCCCCTGGCACACAACCTAGCTCATTAAAAGAATTCAATAACCCTTTGTGGAATGTGAGACAATTGCCACTCACTGCCAAAAACGTTACAGTATCGTACATAAAAAGAAAAGGAAGACAAAAATAGAGTTACAACATGAAAACCACTTAAGTCTCATATAAAATGTTTCCACACAATATAACATAAAGCAAAACACTGTACTTCTGCGAAGGCATTTGAGTGTATTACTCAGATAAAAATGGACGGGATATTCTTTTTGAAATAAGTACATAGGAAATAAAAATAAAATTTGTTCTTTATATGCCTCTATAATTTTCAGAAATTTTTAAAAAGGTGATTCACTGTCATGTGCCACAAGAATTATCTAACAGAATTTACAGTATCCAGCAAAAAGTATGTATACTTGTTCTTTGACTGAGAAAACCAACCTGAGAAGCTTACCCTTACCTTGAAACACACCCCCACAAATGTGAAACACTATATACAAAAGTTTATTCACACACGTATTAACAGAAATAAAGCAAACGTTAGAAAGGCTGTTGTGAAATAAGATATTCTGAGTATCAAAATATCAATCCATATATGACTTTTCTTATATCAAAGGAAAAGTCTATCTTTAAAACAGAATGCTCTGGTGATCACTAACAAGCAAGCAATCAAACCTGGCATCCGAGGGATGGTATAAATTTAAGTTTTCCTGACAAAATGAAATTTGATGTACAAAACATCACCTATAGAATATTCTGAAATGATGTTTTGAAGCCTCTACGCCAGAAATTGACACACTCTGGTAAACGGTTTTCTTGGAACACACCTATCCCTATTTGTTGCCTCAGGTCTGTGACTGCTTGCACACTACAGAGGCAGAGGTGAGTAATTCTGACAACTTATGGCCTGCAGAGAGAGCATCAAGTAATTACTTTCTGGACCTTTCCAGACAAAAAGTTTGCTCCCCTCTAATCTGGACCCAATTACCAGTTGACAGAAAATACAAGAAATGGAAGAAACACCTAAACACATTGTGAAAATAAAATCCAAAATTTCAAAATGTGTGGCTTTTGGGGCGCCTGGGTGGCTCAGTCGTTTAAGCGTCTGCCTTCGGCTCAGGTCATGATCCCAAGGTCCTAGGATCTAATCCACATCGGGCTCTCTGCTCAGTGGGAAGCCTGCTTTTCCCTCTCCCACTCCCCCTGCTTGTGTTCCTTTCTCGCTGTGTCTCTCTCTGTCAAATAAATAAATAAATTCGGTCAAGTGGCAGGATATAAAATCAATGCACAGAAATCAGTTGCATTTCTATACACCAACAACCAGACAAAAGAAAGAAATTAAGGAATTGATCCCATTTACAACTGTACCAAAAACCATAAGATACTTAGGAATAAAACTAACCAAAGAGGCAAAGGATCTGTACTCAGAAAACTATAGAATACTCATGAAAGAAATTGAGGAAGGCAAAAGAAATGGAAAAAAGTTCCATGCTCATGGATTGGAAGAACAAATATTGTTAAAATGTCTATACTACCTAGAGCAATCTACACATTCAATGCAATCCCCATCAAAATACCATCCACTTTTTTCAAAGAAATGGAACAAATAATCCTAAAATTTGTATGGAACCAGAAAAGACCCTGAATAGCCAGATGAATGTTGAAAAAGAAAACCAAAACTGGTGGTATCACAATTCTGGACTTCAAGCTCTATTACAAAGCTGTCATCATTAAGACAGTATGGTACTGGCACAAAAACAGACACATAGACCAATGGAACAGAATAGAGAACTCAGAAAAGGACTATCAACTCTATGGTCAACTAATCTTCAACAAAGCAGGAAAGAATATCTAATGGAAAAAAGACAGTCTCTTCAACAAATGGTGTTGGGAAAATTGGACAGCCACATGCAGAAGAATGAAACTGGACCATTTCCTTATGGCACACATAGAAATAGACTCAAAGTGGATGAAAGACCTCAATGTGAGACAGGAATCCATCAAAATCCTTGAGGAGAACACAGGCAGCAACCTCTTCAACCCTGGCTGCAGGAACTTCTTCCTAGGCACATCACCAAAGGCAAGGGAAGCAAGGGCAAAAATGAACTACTGGGACTTCATTGAGATAAAAAGCTTTTGCACAGCAAAGGAAGCAGTCAACAAAACCAAAGACAACTGACAGAATGGGAGAAGATATTTGCAAATGACATATCAGATAAAGGGCTAGTATCCAAAATCTATAAAGAACTTATCAAACTCAACACCCAAAGAACAAATGATCCAATCAAGAAATGGGCAGAAGACATGAACAGACATTTTTCCAAAGAAGACATCCAAATGGCCAACAGACACATGAAAAAGTGCTCAACATCACTCGGCATCAGGGAAATGCAAATCAAAACCACAATGAGATACCACCTCACACCAGTCAGAATGGCTAAAATTAACAAGTCAGGAAACGACAGATGTTGGCGGGGATGCGGAGAAAGGGGAACCCTCCTACACCGTTGGTGGGAATGCAAGCTGGTCCAGCCCACTTTAGAAATCAGTTTGGAGGGCGCCTGGGTGGCTCAGTTGGTTAAGCGACTGCCTTCGGCTCAGGTCATGATCCTGGAGTCCTGGGATCGAGTCCCGCATCGGACTCCCTGCTTGTCAGGGAGTCTGCTTCTCCCTCTGACCCTCCTCCCTCTCATGCTCTCTGTCTCTCATTCTCTCTCTCTCAAATAAATAAATAAAATCTTTAAAAAAAAAAAAAAAAAAAAAGAAATCAGTTTGGAGGTTCCTCAAAAAGTTGAAAATAGAATTCCCCTATGACCCAGTGATTGCACTAATAGGTATTTACCCCAAAGATACAAATGTAGTAATCCGAAGGGGCACCTGCACCCCAATGATCATAGCAGCAATGTCCACAATAGCCAAACTATGGAAAGAGACCAGCTGTCCACTGACAGATGAATGGATGAAGATGATGTGGTATACATATACAATGGAATATTATGCAGCCATTAAAAAAACGAAATCTTGCCATTTGCAATGACGTGGATGGAACTAGAGGGTATTATGCTAAGCGAAATAAGTCAATCAGAGAAAAACAATTATCATATGATCACACCGATATGTGGAATTTGAGAAACAAGACAGAGGATCATAGGGGAGGAGGGGAAAAAAATGAAACAAGAAGAATCCAGGGAGACAAACCATAAGAGACTCTTTATCTCAGGAAATAAACTGAGGGTTGCTGGAGTGGTGGGGGGTGGGAGGGATGGAGTGGCTGGGTGATGGACATTGGGGAGGGTATGTGTTGTGGTGAGCACTGTGTATTGCGTAGGACTGATGAATCACAGACCTGTACCCCGAAACAAATAATACATTATATGTTAATAATAAAGGTCAAGTTTTATGTATGCATTTTCTTTTCAACTTATGCTCTCAGTTCACCATAAAATGCATTCAGCTATCCACAGAGAGAGCATGCATGCAAATTGGTAAAAATGGGTGAAACTACTGTAACAAACATTCACTGCACTGGATGTTCAAATTTTGTTGAAAGTTTCAGATTTTACAGAAGAAAAATTGAGAGGATAAAACACACTTAGTCCAAACACCTCGTTAATAAAGTCAGTTATTCTGGAACTAGTGTCATAAGGTCCCCAACTTTTTCTCCTGGAGGCCCTTCTTCTGATGGTCTGTGGGGGATGCACGGGCCCAGGACATACAGAGCATGAGAGAGCGGAGTATTCTTGCTTTCATCTAGAAGACTGACTTGCGGCTCACACATGTTCCTACTCATACACAGAAATACGCACACCCTTGAACGTAAGTCTCTTTTCTTTCTACCTGTAGGTAACGTTCAAGAAGAAAAACAGGAAAAGACAAGGTCAAACGCTCGCTAAAATCTTTCTCTTGCGTATGAGAAGAGGAGAGGCTCGTTGAACCAACGCTCCCCCAGTGCTCACCAGGAGGGCCAGGAGCGCCGGGGTCGTGAGAACCGCTGGGCACCGGGCAGGGGCAACCTGCCTCGCTCAGCGGAAATTCGCTTCCTCCTGGAAAGGAGTCACAAAGGTTACTTGAGGCGTCTGAACAGGGAGGCGCCATGGCAAAAACATTCCGCAGGCGCGCCCTCACCTCCGACCCGGCCCAATGCGGGCACCAGCAAGGAAAGGCGCGAGCTCAGGGGACCCGACTCCTCTAAAGAGGCCCCTCGGAGACTGGGTCGCACCTGTGTTTTAACGCTCTCCTTGTATCCGGGCCTTCTACCCAACACACGCTCAGCCCCAAGACCACCAAACTGACTCGCCCGCGGAGACGCTGAGCAACCCTGCAAACACCGCGGGGGGGCGAGTGACGCCACTTCCGCTTCCTGCCTCTCGCCGTAAGGGGCGTGGCTCCGATTCGGACAGCTGGCGACGTCAGACTGTTTGTCGCGGGGAAGCCGTGGTTTCGTACCTCGACTGCTGAGGGTCCTGCAGTCGGCCCAGCGCGGGGGCAGAGAGCAGGGACAGACCCAAGGGACTAGGATGGGGCCTGAGCCAGTCTGGGGTGTATTTGGAAGTCAAGAGAGCAAGGCTGAGGGGGGGCGGGGGTCCCCTCAGAGGATGCTTTTTTTAACAAGTAATTTTTTTTAAATTTTAATTTATTTTATTGTGTTATGTTAGTCACCATACATCATTAGTTTTTGATGTAGTGTTCCATGGTGCATTTAATAAGTAATTTTGAGGGTTCCCGCCTTACCTTAAAAATTCTCTTCAAACTCTACATTCCATATCGATTTCCTATTTTCTTTCTTAATGTATATTTTAATGACATTATGATGTTTATTCCTCCAAGAATGCAATTTAGCATATGATGTGGGATGGTGAATCCATTTTTCCTTTTTCTTCAGAAAGATAATCTACTGTAGTATGATCTATTGATAAGCTATCCTTGACATACTGATTTGAAAATCCACTTTTCTTAAACAGTGAATTGCTCTATATACACCTGTATCAGTTTCTAGACTTTTCTATGACAACAATATATACTTAGGGACATATACTTTTTTTACAGTAATTTTATACTACATTTTAGCATTGAATGGTAAAAATATAATGGCAGTTAATGGTTACTACATCTTTCTGCTCGAGGTTCTTCAGAGACATAAAATTTTTTATGAATTTACTTATGTAGCTATTATCATGATTTTCCCTTTTGTGTTTTGCAACAGCTATATTGAGATATAATTCACATACCGTATGATTTACTCTTTTAAAACTGTACTGATACATGTTTTTTAGTATGTCACAGAGTGGTGCAAACATTACATTTTAGAACCTTTGCATCACTCTGCAAGCACCCTTGGCTGTCCAACCCTTATTTTCCTCCTCCCTCAACATCTAAGCATCCACAAATCTACTTTCTTTCTCTATCGTATAGTCATTTCATGGAAATGAAATCATACAATATTTTGTCAATAATTTCTTTTCACTTAGTATGCTTTTCAAGGTTCATATGCTTTGTAGTATACATCATTTTTAAAAAAGATTTTATTTATTAGAGAGCGTGTGTGCTCTCTGGTGGGGGCAGGCAGAGGGAGACGGGGAGAGAGAATCTCAGGCAGACTCCCTGAGCACTGAACCTGGCTTGGAGCTTGATCCCAGGACCCTGAGATCATGACCTGAGCCAAAATCAAGAGTTAGCACCTTAACCAACTGAGCCATCCATGCGCCCCCATCATTTCTTTTTCTTGGCTAATGATATTCCATTGTATATTCCATTTTATTTATTTATTCATCAGTTGACGAACATTTGGGTTGTTTCCACTTTGTGGGTATTAGGAGTGTGTATTTTTTTTTTTTTAATGTATGCTCTATGCCCAAGGTGGGGCTTGAATTCACGACCCGTGATACATTTTTTTTTTTTTTTAAGATTTTTATTTGTCGGAGAAAGAGCACAAGCACGGGGAGTGGCAGGCAGAGGCAGAAGCAGTCTCCCCACTAAGCAGGGAGCCCGATTTGGGACTCGATCCCAGGACCCTAGGATCATCACCTGAGCCAAACACAGACACTTAACCGACTGAGCCACCCAGGCACCTGACTCCATACAGTTTATACAGGGATTTTACTCAGGACAACTTACAGATGGGGGGATCGGGTGGGTGACAATCCAGGTGCTACACAGCTATTCTCTGCAAATTCCAGAAGTTACTCCACAAATTTTATAGATCAAGAGGATGCCCCCCCCTTTTTTTTTTCCACGGGGGAGCTGTAGTGAAATCAAAGGTTTCATATGCACCCAACTGACAGCTAAACTTTAATTAGATTTTGTGGTGCACTCTGTGTATCACAAAGGGGAGAGACTATGTTATCTTTAACAAATTTACAGAGGACCAAAGCAAGCCTACCCCCATTCTGGCCTTGGCTATATTAGTCTCCAAGGGGGTCAGAAGAGGTAGCCCCAAGAGAGCTTATCACTGGAACATGAGCAAAAAGGAGGGTCAAAGCTGCAGTCAGTATTGTCAGTGATCCTACAGTCCTTCAGTTCTCACTGTGGCTCCCACTTCCTAAGGACAGCCCTTCCCAACTACTGACTCTCATGCATCACAAATAAACCCTCACGGACACTGCACATATTGTTGCAGTTCATGAACCAAATGCTAATGGGGTGGACTGTAGTAAACCCTGTGTTGGGTCCCCCACTCCTCCCTTCAAAATTAAGGGCTTATTCTCCAGGCTCAGGGAGTACAGCCATCTGACGGCCCTCAGCCTTTAACTCTGTTAGAGAATTGCCCTCAGCTAAAGAAGCTGACCTCACTTACCCACTCAGATCTCCTGCTGTGGGAGCATAACTGCCTGACAGCCATCTGTACCCACCACTGTCTTTGCTCTGAGGATGCTGCTCCCATCCTTGGACTGAACACAGTAGGGTATCAGTGCATGCTCACTGCCATGCTCACACAATGACATTCATGACCACGGTCAATTAACCCTGCCAAAATGGTGTTTCCTCTTTCTGGCATGACAGACCTCAAGTTCCAGGCAGCTGGAAAACTTCAAATTCAATAGGACCTTGGCCATGTCTCTGGAAGTGCTACCCTTGTAGGTGTCAAGACCTCTAAACCTGCTGAGGCCAGAGTTGAGGAGACCTGAAGCAAATACTGTCCAATTGGCTCACTGGGCATGACATTAGGGCTGCTTCTACTAAGAAGCCTTGACTTCTGGACCCACATATCCCATATATTTGAGTCAGAGCACATTATGATTGTCACTGACTTAGAGTGTACATGCATCCTGTGAATTGTGTAGCCAGAATATCTACTGTATGCAAATGTCTGCTCTAAATGTGATCATACTCTTTGAAATTAAACCTGTTGCATATTTTCCATTAAACAAAAATTTTAAAACCATACTCCACATTTTTTTCTCTGCACGGTTTTACCTATATCCTCACATTCCCTGACAAACTTTATAGGTGGTTTATATTGGCACCTCCATTTCCTCAATACTCACTTATCAATCCACTCTACCTGGATTGTTCATGCCCCTATCCCTCATGTTAGAGGTAAAAAATGGAGCCCTCTCTAATATCAACAAAGGCCTCCATGTCACCAGCGGTCCTCATTTGGTTAGTCCTTTCAACAGAACCAAAATTATTAACCACTCTGTTTTTCTTCAGAAAGGACCTCTTTGCTTCCATGACACTGTGGACTAAGTGATCTTTGAAATCTCCAAAGATTCTTCAGGAATGAACATTCCATAAAGTTGATTCCTGGTTTTGGTTCTTGTAGGAATTAAATGTTTCTTAGGTGATATTTTCTCATTTTAAGTCAAACCAAAGAAAGAAGAATTCCTTTTTTGAGAATATACCTTCATCTTTGCCCACTGTTGCCTCCACAGACATGCCTGAAAATTTGCCATTCTTTCATCTTTGTATCCCATGGGACCTGAATTGTTTGCAGTGAGGAAAGTCAGAAGAACAATTTATTCAATGAGGACTTTAGAGAATTCAGCTACTGAGATGATAATAACATGTCCTGTTTCCCCTTTCCTATGATTCTCTGATGGCAGCCTAGGGGAAAACCCAAATGGGCTCTCCTGGGACAGACTACAGAGAAGAGAAAGCTTCAGTGATAATCATCAGAGAAGGTAGGATCATTGCTGGAGGAGTACGGAGGGAAAAGGGTGAGAAAGTGGGCACTGGGTTTATCTCTAGAGTCATGAGACAGGTACAGTCCCATATTTAGTCAGCCTACAAAGCTGGCCTCTAGCTTGAAGGTGCTTTACTTGCTACTTAAACCAGTCTTCCCCAGCTCTCGTTCTGTTTCCCTCTCTCTCTTTCAGAATCTAGAGACACTCTTTGGTAAGTTATTTTCCACTGAGTCTCCTCTTTATTCTTTCCCATGAATTCTAGGTTCCTGTTCCATTTCCTGTCCCATCACTTATCATTAACTACTCACTGGGTATGTGTTATACATGACATGTTGTCCTCTTTGTTCCTCAAGTGATTGGATTTTTTAAAAATATATTCCCTAACTGTTTTTGCTGGAAGATTTGTCTTACTGATAGCACTTAATCGTTCTGTATTGTTGTTGTTTTCCTTTAGTGTCCACAATATATCTACAAATGATGCAATAACTTCTGACGTTTGGTATTCAGGCTAATATCCATTTCCTATCCTACTAATCTCTATAAATATTCAAGAGAATATGGAGTGACTGAGTTGGAGTAGATTGTCTTGATCTGCTCACAAATGTAAGAAAAATAATTTAGTGTATTAATGTGGAATACCCTGTTGGCCGCAGTTTTTTTTTTTAAAGTGATCTCTATGCCAAGCATGGGGCTCAAACTCACAACCCAAAGATCAAGAGTTGCATGCTCTACTGCCTGAGCCAGCCAGGTGCCCCTTGGTTGCAGTTTTAAACAACTATTCTTTATTGGGTTAAGAAACTGACTGAAGTTTCATGTAGTAAGAGGCTCGTTCCAGGAATCTAACCACAGTAATGACTGTTACATTTTCTCAAATAGTTTTTCCGTTGTGATTATGGTTATGATCCCTCTTCATTTCTCTATTTTTGTCATGCATACTTTTAGCAAACATCCTAGCATTAATGAGCTTTCCATTCCTAAAACACTTGTGTTATGTTTTTAGGATAGATTACTCTTCTTAAATAGGTATGACTGCCTTGTATTTAACTTTACTATTCCGTGTCTTTTTTTTGGCCTACATTTAGTCATATGATGAGCTTGAAGATTCCTTTTTTATGTTAAGTGGACACTTTTGGTCTCAATCTTTATTATACACCTAACATTTCATGTGTTGAATGCCTAGTATGTGCAGGTACCATGTAAATCTTTAGAAAGACAATGGAGAACAAAACAGTCACAACCTCTGACCCACAAATAAACATAAAATCACCAATGTGAGAGGTACATTAAGGAATAGTACAGGGTGCTCCACTTGTGCTCCTCACATACTCTGTCCCTCCTGAACCTCACTGTCTGCTCTCCATCTCACTGGCCTCTCAAATCCCTTCCATTACCAAGCTCACCCAATCATGGGGAAAGTGTAAATTCTGTTTTTGGGACCTGAAATATGTGCTCTTTCCTTATTTCCCTTGATTAACAATTACCCATCGTTCCTCTTGCAGCTCAAGTATACCTATTTCAGAAAAGACTTTTCTATGTACCTCCACAGACTAAATTGGTTCTCAATAATTATTTCTCTTTAATTAATTGCAATCTCTAGACATTAGGAATAACAAGGACCTCCTTTCTATCACACATAATGTAAACATTTATTTTCATGTTAAATTTGCCTTTTAATTTTTTGCCTTTTAATTTTTAAAGGATGATTTCCCTTATAGAAGTTTTTGAGTATTTTAAATCAAATCTACCAATCATTTTTTTGCAATGAAAGTGCTGATTTGGGGGCACCTGGGTGGCTCAGTTGTTAAGCCATCTGCCTTCAGCTCAGGTCATGATCCCGGGGTCCTGGGATCGAGCCCCGCATCAGGCTCCCTGCTCCGTGGGAGGCCTACTTCTCCCTCTCCCACTCCCCCTGCTTGTGTTCCTTCTCTCACTGTCTCTCTGTCAAATAAATAAATAAAATCTTAAAAAAAGATCTTTAAAAAAAAAGAAAGTGCTGATTTTTAATACAACAGACACCTGCTCCAGGGCACACAGGAGCACACACTCTCACACAAACTTTGTATTTTACTTTAATGGTTGTGTGCTTCTGTTTCATCCTATCATCTATGTAGTCCACCTGCTCTTCTCTCTTCTTAGAAGAATCCACCTGGCAGGTGGTATCTGAAAGAGGGAGGTATAGAGTATTCATTAATGAGAAGTGCTGGAAGGTGGTCAAAAGAGTTACCAGACCTGTTGTGTTTATAATGATCAGAATTCCACCTTTGATGGCTGCCTCAGTTTAATATTGATAAGTGATAGCCATACAAGACAGATTTATTGTGGTGGTAAGGACAGAAACTCACATTTTTCAAGTGTCCACAGAATGTCACAAGAACCACAGTAGAAACATTACAAGCATCATCTCATTTAATTCACTCACCAGGATTACACTGTAGGGAATACTTACCACTCCCATTGGAGAGGTGTAGTATCTGCAGCTACAAGAGATTAACTAACTTTCTCAGGGTCATGGTAGACCAAATTTCTGTTCTAGAAAGACTGACTCAAGATCCCATATTCTAAATCACAGCTCTATACTGAATTTTGGGATATTTGTCTACCAAAGGGATCAACAAATAAAAGTAGCTATCATTTATTGACATCCTACTGTGTACATGAGCATTCTGAATCCCCACAAAGAAGTTAATAGCAGTAGCCACATATTTAGAATGAAAAATAATAAGACAATAGTTAACTGTCTCATTGAAAGGAAGCATCACCTCATCGAATTAAGGCTATTTGAGTTGAGAATCCACACTGTATAACTCGTATAGAGATATTTGAATTATGGAGATTATCAAAGAAAGACATTTGATGTCTTCACTTATTTTGGATGATCATATAGAAGAAATTCGTTTATGTCCATGGCCTCAAATAGAATTAGACCTGTGAATAGGAAATTAAAAAATAGACATATCTGCTAAATTTTTTAAAGGATACCTAAGTACATTTAGATTGAAAATGAGATACCATTTGGCTGAGTGAATGAAATCATTGCCTTTGGAAGGACTAATGGAGGGTGAAGGATGTCCACCTAACAGTGGTATTATAAAGGTGATGACTGGCTGATGTGACAGTTGGCTATTCACTGAATATTGCTTTCAACTCCTCTAGCAGGTACATCAGCTACATGGAAGCAGAAAACCATACCAGAGTATCAGAATTCTTCCTCCAGGGCCTCTCGGATGATCCAGAACTGCAGCCCCTCCTCTTTGGGTTGTTTCTGTTCATGTATCTGGTCACCGTGCTGGGAAACCTGCTCATCATCCTGGCTATCCTCTCTGACTCCCATCTCCACACTCCCATGTACTTCTTCCTCTCCAACCTGTCCTCTGTTGACATCTGTTTCATCTCTACCACCATTCCAAAGATGCTGCTGAACATCCAGGCACACAGCAAAGACATCTCCTACACTGGATGCCTCATTCAGGTGTATTTTTTTATGATTTTTGCTGGAATGGATGGTTTCCTCCTGACTGTGATGGCCTACGACCGGTTTGTGGCCATCTGCCACCCCCTGCGCTACACCATCATCATGAACCCACGACTCTGTGGCCTGCTGGTTCCGGTGTGTTGGTTCATCATTTTCTGTGTCTCCCTGATTCATGTCCTACTGATGAGGCAGCTGACCTTCTGTCCAGGCACAGAAATTCCACATTTCTTCTGTGAAGTGGTTCAGATTCTCAAGGTGGCCTGCTCTGACACCCTCATCAATAACATCTTCTTATATGTGTCCACTGCCATACTGGGTGTGTTTCCTCTCCTTGGGATCCTCTTTTCATACTCTCTGATTGTCTCCTCTTTAATGAGAATATCCTCTGCAGCAGGAAAACATAAAGCATTTTCAACCTGTGGGTCTCACCTCTCTGTGGTCTCCTTGTACTATGGGACAAGCCTGGGGCTCTATTTCAGTCCCTCTGTGACTCATTCTTCCCAGAGCTCAATTGGCTCAGTGATGTACACTGTGGTCACCCCCATGCTGAATCCCTTCATCTATAGCCTGAGGAATAAGGATGTGAAGGGGGCCCTGGGAAGACTCCACAGTCGAGCCCTTTGTCTGTGATGGGTCACTGGCCTCAGAACCAAGGGGACACTGTGGGCTCCAAAGGCAAATATTGTACATGTAAATCTTCTGGGTTTTTTTCCTCCCCTAAAAGACAGGCCTCACTTCTATTCCCAAAGTACCCATGGGTTTGCTTTTGTTAGGTTTTGTTTTTGTGTTAGTTTCTCCTTAACCTCCTCAATAATTCTTTTTCTCTTTTTTCTTCCCTATTTACAGCCCATAACATTCTTTGGCCAGCTTTCCTATAGCCATTCCTGAGATTTTCAATATTATATGTGAAGTACTTATATCAAGTGCCAGCATGGTTTCCTCCCAAAATTGTCCTCTGGAATGCTGATATCCTTCACTTTAAGTTGGTTTTACGTTTGTTTTTCCCTGGAAGAAACGGAATGGAAATCATACAATAGTCACAACCAAAGTGCTTGCCATATCAATAAGACTGTACTTGTTGCTCTACATCTGTAAATTTGTGTATCTTGTCATTTCCTTAAGATATTTTCTCCCTTTTTAAAAAAGATTGAGATTGGGATGTGGAAACCTGACCCTGAGCTCACACTCCTAAGTTTGCTACCATAGTGTTCCTGAAAACACTGGTGTGATTTTCAGCTTCAACAGCGGGGATGTTGATTTGAAACCTCATTTGTTCAGGATTTTTTTTTTTTTAAGATTTTGTTTATTCATTTGTCAGAGAGAGCGAGAGCACACAAACAGGGGGGGCGGCAGGAAGAGGGGGAAGGAGAAGCAGTTTCCCTACTGAGCAAGGAGCCCGATGTGGGACTCGGTCCTTGGTCCCTGGGATCATGACCCGAGCTGAAAGCAGACACTTAACTGACTAAGCCACCCACGTGTCCCTCATTTGTTCAGGTTTATAGGTAATATATTGCGTTGCATGTCATTGAGATATTGCCTCCTATTTGTCTTCTTTCCTCTTCCTTCTTTCCTTCTTGTCCTCTGCCTATTCTTTGTTCTATTGGACCTTTATTTCCCGTTATTGTGGTTTTAAGCTACATCCTCAAGATCCTAATACATGATTCCATTAAGTTTCAAGCAATGTTGAATTATTGTCTATGTGTACAAATTGAGGAGGGGACCAAAGAAGTAAATATGATTGCAATACAGAATTGTGAGCATAATAATGTTGGTGTGTAATAGAACCTGTTGAAAAGAAATGTAAAAGTTTTCAACTCAAGTAATTCCAGAGAAAATATTTATTTAATGAAATTACTGAGGTATAATTTGCATACCATGAAATTCACCCATTCAATTTTAGTAAACTTATAGAATTATGGGACCATTACCAAAATGCAATTTTAGAACATTTCTATCACTCCAAAAGTTCCCTTGCCTCCAGTTGCAGTTAATGTCCACTCCCACCTCAGTCCTAGGCAACACCTTATCTGCTTCCTGTCTCTATAAATTGGCTTTTTCTAGATATTTTATGTAAATGTAATCATACAATATGTGGTCTTTTGATTCTGGCTTCTTTCACTTAGCATAATGAATTTTGAGGGTTATCTATGTGGAAAACTTGTATCAGTATTTTGTTTCTTATAATTGCAGAATAGTACTCAAACATATAAATATACCTTTATTTGTTTATTCATTTATCAGCTGGTAGACACTTGGATATTCCAGTTTGGGGTTATTATGAATAATTCTGTTATGAACTTTTGCATGTGCGTCTCTGTGTTGACATGTGTTTTCATTTCTTTGATAACTCATGGTATAATTACTGAGTCACATGGTAAATTGATGTTTCATTTTTAAAAATCTGCTCAACTTTTTTCAAAGTGGATCCACTATTTTACATTCCCATGAGCAATGAATGATGGTTCCACATTTTCCACATCACCAACACTTGGAATTCAGCAAAAACTTCTAATGGGACAATACATTTGAGCACTGAGTAACAAATAATCAGTAGAAATTTAACTGAAGAATGGTTTGGGTAGGAAGTAGAGAGGCGAGTTGGAACTAGAGGAGAAAGGAACCACATACACATAAACATGGAAAATTCAAGACAAAGGCATTTCAGGAGGCTATATGGAACGGATGAATGAGTTATTAGAAATAAGCCTAGATAGGTAGATGGAGGACAGGCTATTAAGAATCTAATTTGAGAGATGCCTGGGTGCTCAGTCGGTTAAGCATCCGACTCTTAATTTTGGCTCAGGTCATGATCTCAGGGTTGTGAGATCGAGTCCTGCATTGGCTCTGCACGGGGAATGGAGCCTGCTTGAGAGTCTCTCTCTCCCTCTGCCCTTCCCCTCTCCTCCCCGCTCTGCTCTAAAAAAAAAAAAGAGAGAGAATCTAATTTGACATATTAAGGATTTTGAAAGCAATGGAGCACTAGGGCCATGTTGTAATCACAGGTGTAGCATGAAGACTTTAGGATTGCTCTGAGTGGGAGAAACTGGAGGCAGAGGGAACATTTTAGGAGACTGTTGAAGTAGTCGAGGGGAAAAGATGATGGGGACCTGACGTAGCCAGTGGCAATAAGATGGGAAGATTTTGGAAGAGAGGTGTATTAATTTCCTATTGAAGCTGTAACACACTGCCATAAGTCTAGTGGCTTAAAATGACACAAGTGTATTATTTTAGATTTCTGGAAGTCAGAAGTCTAAAATGCATCAGCAGGGCTGATTTCTTTCTGGAGGTGCTTGAGGAAGTCTGTTTGCTTGCCTTTTCCAAATTCTAGAGACCCCCTCCATTTGTGGGAGTTTTGGAATTCAGGTATAAGACTACAAAGCCCCAGTAGGGCCCAAGAACAAGGAGGGACATTTTGAGAAGGCAGACCTATGCCCAGGTGGTCGGCTTGCTGACCATGGTCCCAGCCACACACCTGGAAATAGCCATATCCTCATGTGGACTTGGCTATAGCCCCATTTGGCCTTGGCACCAGCACCATCCCGCAGTCCGCAGAAGGAGACACTTCCACCCATGCCTCTCAGGTAACAGGCTGCTGACCTCACTCTAAGATGCAGATCTTGAGCAGCCAGCCTGTGATCCAGCTCCAGTCTCTCTGATCTGTGGTCCTCCCCACATAAGAATCCAGAAGGACATGTGTCCATCTGTGACTCTGGAGGCAAACCTGCAGACCTGGTCAGACTGCAGATCTTGAAGCAGCCCACAGCCCAGCTCCAAACACTCTGAGCCATGATGTAGGAATCATGAGGGGAAGACTCATCCATCAGTGCCGACTGAGGCAGGCCTACAGAACTCAGTCACGGATGTGGACCCTAAGGCAGTTCTATGACATGGCTTCAGCCCCTCTCAGCTGTGTTGTGGGGCTATTCATGCATGCCTAGTGAGAGAGCCATACTTTTTCACACAACTGGGAAGATAGCCCTGCCACCTCTGGATCCTGAAGAGAACTGTTGTCCCAGGTCCAGCCCTACTGACCAAGGTCCTGGACGCAGTCCTGTCTACCCAGGGACCAGACAAGGTCCACTTCCCTACTGATAGGATTTTCAACCACAGATTGTAGTATACAGATCCAGGAGCAGCTGTATTACATGGCTTCAACCCAACTCAACTATGATCCCAGAGGCAAAACCACCAGGCCTGAAACCCAGCAGGAGAAGGTCTTTATCTAGTGAAAGCAGCTTCTAAAGACTGAAAGAAGTGTTTGCTCCTTCAAATGCACAGACCCTAACACCAATACCACTTGTCTGCATACTCTACCAGCTGACCTGTGAAGGATGCCAAGCTGAATACCTACTGCTGTTACATGCAACAAATATTACCTGCCATTATATATTTACCATGAAATACTAAAACATATAAAGCTACCATAATCAAGAGTGAGATATGTTTATATATAAATACATTACTAGTACGCAAGAGTTCTAGAAACTGATACAGGTATTTTTTTAAATTTATTAATTAATTTATTTATTTATGATACAGGTATTTTTAAGAACTGTTTTTGGGGCGCCTGGGTGGCTCAGTCATTAAGCGTCTGCCTTCGGCTCAGATCATGATCCCAGGGTCCTGGGATTGAGCCCCGCATCGGGCTCCCTGCTCTGCAGGAGGCCTGCTTCTCCCTCTCCCACTCCCCCTGCTTGTGTTCCCTTTCTCGCTGTGTCTCTCTCTGTCAAATAAATAGATAAAATCTTTAAAGAAAAAAAAAAAAAGAACTTTTTAAAAATAAGGGTGGAATTCCAATTCAGTATGCCAATTAATTTATCAGTAAGTGGTACTAAAACAACTAGTCATATTTTCTGGAGGAAAAAATGTGACTGGATCCACTACCACACACTACATGTCAAAATACATTCCATGCAAATTAGAGATTTAAATGTCTTTAAATATATTTAAGAAGAAAATGATAAAATCTGAATAAAATCTGTAGTTTAAAGAGACTTTTAAAATTAAGGCAGGAGGGCGCCTGGGTGGCTCAGTTGGTTGAGCGACTGCCTTCGGCTCAGGTCATGATCCTGGAGTCCCAGGATCGAGTCCCACATCGGGCTCCCTGCTCAGCAGGGAGTCTGCTTCTCCCTCTGACCCTCCCCCCTCTCATGTGCTCTCTCTCTCATTCTGTCTCTCAAATAAATAAATAAAATCTTAAAAAAAAATAAATAAAAAAAAAATAAAATTAAGGCAGGAAATGCAGATAGTCTTTTAAAAAACAGACTTCTTTGGGGGCGCTTGGGTGGCTCAGTCAGTTAAGGGTCCAACTCTTGGTTTTGGCTCAGGTCGTGATATTGGGTCATGGAATCATGCCCTACATTGGGCTCCTTGCTGGGCAGGAAGTCTGCTTGAGATTCTCTCCCTCTGCCCCTCCCCAAGCTCTCTCTCTCATAAATAAATAAAATCTTAAAAAAAAAACTAGACTTCTTCACCTATATAACACTTAACCCTTTGTACAGGGGGCCTAGAAGGCAGGGCGTGAGGCATGCAGGGGGGGAGAGGGGCTAGGCTGGGGCAGTGCCCAGGAGCATGAGGGCCACAGTACTGCAGTCCTGGGGTCCTGGCATTTTTTAGCATCTGTGAAAGCTTCCTTGTAATTCATTTCTTCTCACTACAGTATTAAGAATTATACCAAATTGAAAAGATATGAATAAATATCCTAAAACAAGAAAAAGTAAGACATTAAACTCTTCTTGTTACTCAGATTCCTCTGGAATAAGCAGAATTGCAGATGGATTCAATGGAATTTTTTCTGATCAGTTATAGTATTTGTTCTATAAGAAAACCAGACTAAAATATTTTGACAAGAGGATGACTCTGATACAGAGACATCAAATGATTTGCCAAAATTTGCAGATGGAATCAAGGCCAGAAATAGAAATCATAACTACCTGGTTCCCAGTTCTGTACTGAGAATTCTAGACCACACTGTCTATTGTGAAAAAAAATCTGCTGATACTGAAATCTGTGATGAAGAGTGTGACTCACCTGAATCGGTCAACGAACAAACTCAAGAGGAGAGTCCTAGAGAAGTTCACACTGCTGAAGATGTTCCAATTGTTGCAGAAGTGCATGCAATTTCTGAAGAGTATGATTTGGAGACCGAAAACAATTCCTCTGAGAGTCTCCAAGACCAAACTGATGAGGAGCCACCAGCTAAAGTATGCAAAATTCTTGACAGGAGCCAAGCTTTGAATGTGCTGGCCCAGCAGAAGCGGCCTTTACTGAGAGCTAATGCAATGACTTCTGTAAATGTGAACTTCGTGAGTTCAACAGCAAATATTTTTCTGCTATAAAGCAGCATATGATGCTGATGCACAAAGGTACTGATTCAAATGTGTGTCGAATATGCAAGGAAAGTTTCTCTACTAACATGCTTCTGATTGAACACACCAAACTGCATGAAGAGGATCCCTGCATTTGTAAATATCGTGATTACAAAACAGTGATTTTTGAGAACCTCAGCCAGCACATTGCGGACGCCCATTTTAGTGACCTTTATTGCTGTGAGCAGTGCAATGTACAGTTATCTTCAAGCAGTGAATGCTATCTACATTTCCAGGAGCACAACTGTGATGAATAGTACTAGTGCCTGTTTTGTAAACATGAAACCAACGATCCAGAAGACTTGCAAAGCCATATGGTAAATGAACATGCATGTAAATTAACTAAGTGCTAAGTATAACAATGGAGAACATGGATAGTACAGCCTTTTAAGCAAAACTGCCTTTTTTGGAAAAAGATTTTATTTATTTATTTAGAGAGCGGGCACATGGCGGGGAGGGGCAGAGGGAGAAGGAGCGAGAGAATCTCAAGCAGACTCCCCACTGAGTGCGGAGCCTGACACGGGCTCAATCTCATGACCCTGAGATCATGACCTGAGCCCAAAACAAGAGTTGGACATTTAACTGACTGAGCCACGCAGGCACCCGCAAAATTCCCTTTGACAAATGTAAAAACTTCTTTGTATGTCAAGTATGTGGTTTTCAGAGTAGAGTTAATATGAATGTTAACACCCATGTTGCTATTGAACATACTAAAATTTTTCCTCATGCTTGTGATGACTGTGAAAACAGCTTTTCAAGTATGCTATAATATTGCAAACATATAAATTCACATTTATCTGAAGGGATTTATTTATGTCAATACTATTAACATTCAACAGGACAAACTGAAGATCTTAAAAGTTCTTCTAGATTTCAAGCATTCAGCTGACTTACCTTATAAACATAGTGACTGCTTGATGAAGTTTGGAAATGAGAGGGAATTAATAAGTCACCTTCCAGTCCATGAGACAACTTAATTATTTTCTTTAACTTCCATAATGTTGATGTAAACTAATAAATTTGACATTTTTGTTGATGTTAAAAAAACAAATGTTTGTACAATTAAAGATGAAACATTAACATTGCAAGAGATTATCAACTCAATCGATGCATAAAACATTTGATGATGCGCATGAACAAGAGGTTTCTTTTTTTTTTTTAAGATTTTATTTATTTTTTTGAGAGAGAGAGAATGAGAGACAGAGAGCATGAGAAGGAGGAAGGTCAGAGGGAGAAGCACACTCCCTGCCGAGCAGGGAGCCCGATGCGGGACTCGATCCCGGGACTCCAGGATCATGACCT